>NW_027411702.1:37500-237393 GCF_047663935.1 Musca autumnalis
ATCAATGTTTTGACATAAATTCCATACAATGGTATCCCCCAAATTTAAGATATAAAATCTCTTTTATTATACCCTTCACCATAAATCGACAGTTTAAAGCACTTTGTGACCCACATATTATGGTCGGTGCACGTCAATTAACATTGCTATATATTGGATTGTTGGCCTCGGTTGGGGTCGTAATTATTACTGCAAAGAATCGTTGGTATAGGTCCACGTTTTGATATAGCTCCCATAGAACTGTACCGGCTGATTTTCGCTATTTTTGAGGATTTAACATCATTATCACACCGAAATGGCTGAAATCTGGTTTTAATATATTTTAAAGAGGAGAGCATAAATATTCGTATCGACCGAAAGACACGCCTTTTCTTTGCGCTCGGTATGTAACAGTAATAAGTTCACGTTTTGATATAGCTCCCATAAAACAGTACCTCCCGATTTTCGATAGTTCAGAGATATAGCCACTGTTCAGTATACGTCCTCGTTTTGATATAGCTCCCATAGAACGGTGGCGCCTGATTTTCGCTATTTTTGGTGGATTTAACCGATCGAACGTAACGCTTTTTTTCTTCGCGCTCTATATGCAATAGTGGTAAAATACCCCTCAGCGAAATGTATGTTCCTTCGGGATATGTATGGCAACAGTTATATAATTCATAAAAAAAATTACTTCTATAAATTGTAGTTGTTATTATCGAGATTTTGCTGTATTTAAAAATGTATCTTTACCTAGCTATTCCAAGGACTGAAATCAATGCTCATGAAGTTTCACTTCCCACATTTTGAGATTTTATCCGTAATTATAATATTTTCAAAAATCGAACATGATCGTGGTATTCTGATTCCAATGATGATTGTATATCAATAACTTTGTCTGATCTCCAATGGATCTTTCTGGAATTTCGATCTTGTGACATCTCAAGTTATCCGGATTTTACTGTGTTCCAAAATGTGGAGTTGATCGCGCTGTCCCACTTATTGTTTAGTGTTCAGCGTTTATAGCGTTTTTTAGGCACGCTTACAAAATTATGTATATTATCTGAAATAATAAATGTTTGCAAATTTTGTGATGACCGCGGTATTTCACTTCCGCGAAGACCATTCAGGGTCAAGACAGTAATTACAGTAGTATTGCAAACAATCTGTAAACAATACGTTCAAAAATATCATGGACTTCAGATATAAAAAAAAAATTGAAGGGGAACCTCCGGTCACTACACTTAGCCGTATTAAAATAGCTCACGACCGCGCTATCCCACTTGTTCAAGCTAGTGTTTATATCATTTTTGTGTCACGCTTACTAAAATTATGTATATTAATTGAAATAATACATTTTTGAAAACTTTGTGATGACCGCGATCATTCAGGGAAAACAATCTGTAAACAATACGTTCAAAAATATCAAAGATTTCAGATTTTCTTAAAAACATTGTGGGGGAGGATCACCGGTCACTACTCCTAGCCGTATAAAAACAGCTTACGACAGTTCTAATTAATTGAAATAATACATTTTTGAAAATTTTGGGATGACCGCGATTTTCACTTCCGCGACGACCATTCAGGGTCAAGACTATAATTACCATAGCATTGCAAACAATTTGTAAACAATATATTAAAACGTATCTTGAATTTCGCGGTTTTCTTAAAAAAATTGTGGGGAGGACCACCGGTCACTACACTTAGCGGGATAAAAAAAATAGATTACGACCTATTCTCAGACCTAAAAACTCCACATACAAAATTTCATAAGATTTCCCAATCGATTTTTCGGAATTTCTATATAGTGACATCTCAAGACATCGGGATTTTACTATATTCCAAAATATGGCGTTGACCGCGTTATCCCACATATTGAAGCCAGTGTTATAGCGGTTTTGTAGTCACGCTTACTAAAATTAGGTATATTATCTGAAATAATACATTTTTGAATAATTTAGGATGACCGCGATATTTCACTTCCGCGACGACCATTCAAAAAAATATATAGCCTATTTTCACCACCGGTGTTCCCAGTACATTATCTGAAATTTTCAAGAAAATCTATTCAGCCGTTTTTGAGTCTATTCGGAACATACAAACATACAAACAAACAAACATACTAACATACACACATTGCCTTTTATATATTAGAAGATAGCTGACCCGGTCCGCGTTGCTGGCCCGTTGTTTGGGTTCTCCGTGTAAACTTTAGTTATCAATCCAGTATTAATACACCCATAATTAGGCATCCCTCTTGAAACTTCATAATATAAATCAATGTTTTGACATAAATTCCATGTAATGGTATCCCCCAAATTTAAGATATAACATCTCTTTCATTATACCCTTCACCATAAATCGACAGTTTAAAGCACTTTGTGACCCACATATAATGGTCGGTGCACGACAATTAGCATTGGATTGTTGGTCTCGGTTGGGGTCGTAATTATTACTGCAGAGAATTGTTAGTATAGGTCCACGTTTTGATATAGCTCACTTAGAACGGTACCGGCTGAGTTTCGCTATTTTTGAGGATTTAACATCATTATCACATCGAAATTGCTGAAATCTGGTTTTAATATATTTTAAAGAGGAGAGCATAAATATTCGGATCGACCGAAAGAGTCGCCTTTTTATTTGCGCTCGGTATGTAACAGTTATAGGTTCACGTTTTGATATAGCTCCCATAAAACAGTACCTCGCGATTTTCGATAGTTCATAGATATAGCCACTGTTGGGGGTCGTAAACAGTCTTGCAGAGAATTTTCAGTATACGTCCTCGTTTTGATATAGCTCCCATAGAACGATGGCGCCTGATTTTCGCTATTTTTGGTGGATTTAACCTCATTCAGCCCGATTGAACGTAACGCCTTTTTTCTTCGCGCTCTATATGCAATAGTGGTAAAATACCCCTCAGCGAAATACATGTTCCTTCGGGATATGTATGGCAACATTTATATAATTCATAAAAAAATTACTTCTATAAATTTTAGTTGTTATTATCGAGATTTTGCTGTATTTAAAATGTATCTTTATGTAGCTATTCCAATGATTGAAATCTATGCTCATGAAGTTTAACTTCCCACATTTTGAGATTTTATCCGTAATTATAATATTTTCAAAAATCGAACACGATCGCGGTATTCTGATTCCAATGATGATATTGTATTGTATATCAATAACTTTGTCTGATTTCCAATCGATCTTTCTGGAATTTCGATCTTGTGACATCTCAAGTTATCGGGATTTTACTGTATTCCAAAATGTGGAGTTGATGGCGCTATCCCACTTATTGTTTAGTGTTCAGCGTTTATAGCGTTTTTAGGCACGCTTTGAAAATTATGTATATTATCTGAAATAATAAATGTTTGCAAATTTTGTGATGACCGCGATATTTCACTTTTGGCGATATTTCACTTCCGCGAAGTCCATTCAGGGTCAAGACAGTAATTACAGTAATTACTATTATGGACTTCAGATTTTTAAAAAAAAAAAATTTTTTGAAGGAGAACCTCCGGTCACTGCACTTAGCCGTATTAAAATAGCTCACGACCGCGCTATCCCACTTGTTCAAGCTAGTGTTTATATCATTTTTGTGTCACGCTCACTAAAATTATGTATATTAATTGAAATAATACATTTTTGAAAACTTTGTGATGACCGCGATCATTCAGGGAAAACAATCTGTAAACAATACGTCCAAAATATCAAAGATTTCAGATTTTCTTAAAAACATTGTGGGGGAGGACCACCGGTCACTACTCTTAGCCGTATAAAAACAGCTTACGACAGTTCTAATTAATTGAAATAATACATTTTTGAAAATTTTGGGATGACCGCGATATTTCACTTCCGCGACAACCATTCAGGGTAAAGACTGTAATTACCATAGCATTGCAAACAATTTGTAAACAATATATTAAAAAGTATCTTGAATTTCGCGGTTTTCTTAAAAAAATTGTGGGGAGGACCACCGGTCACTACACTTAGCGGGATAAAAAAATAGATTACGACCTATTCTCAGACCTAAAAACTCCACATACAAAATTTCATAAGATTTCCCAATCGATTTTTCGGAATTTCTATATAGTGACATCTCAAGTTATCGGGATTTTACTGTATTCCAAAATATGGCGTTGACCGCGTTATCCCACATATTGAAGCCAGTGTTATAGCGGTTTTGTAGTCACGCTTACTAAAATTAGGTATATTATCTGAAATAATACATTTTTGAATAATTTGTGATGACCGCGATATTTCACTTCCGCGACGACCATTCAAAAATATATATAGCCTATTTTCACCACCGGTGTTCCCAGTACATTATCTGAAATTTTCAAGAAAATCTATTCAGCCGTTTTTGAGTCTATTCGGAACATACAAACATACAAATATACAAACAAACAAACATACTAACATACACACATTGCCTTTTATATATTAGATTTATTTATTTATTTATTTATTTATTTATTTATTTATTTATTTATTTATTTATTTATTTATTTATTTATTTATTTATTTATTTATTTATTTATTTATTTATTTATTTATTTATTTATTTATTTATTTATTTATTTATTTATTTATTTATTTATTTATTTATTTATTTATTTATTTATTTATTTATTTATTTATTTATTTATTTATTTATTTATTTATTTATTTATTTATTTATTTATTTATTTATTTATTTATTTATTTATTTATTTATTTATTTATTTATTTATTTATTTATTTATTTATTTATTTATTTATTTATTTATTTATTTATTTATTTATTTATTTATTTATTTATTTATTTATTTATTTATTTATTTATTTATTTATTTATTTATTTATTTATTTATTTATTTATTTTATTTATTTATTTATTTATTTATTTATTTATTTATTTATTTATTTATTTATTTATTTATTTATTTATTTATTTATTTATTTATTTATTTATTTATTTATTTATTTATTTATTTATTTATTTATTTATTTATTTATTTATTTATTTATTTATTTATTTATTTATTTATTTATTTATTTATTTATTTATTTATTTATTTATTTATTTATTTATTTATTTATTTATTTATTTATTTATTTATTTATTTATTTATTTATTTATTTATTTATTTATTTATTTATTTATTTATTTATTTATTTATTAATTTATTTATTTATTAGTCAATGGAATCCAATATCCTTACAGACTAAGATAACAATTCAAATATCAAATATTTAAATAATAAGTTTTAAGTATATAAAATAGAATAAATGTGGTACACATAACTTTTAAAAACTTCCTTTGATGTGCTAAAGTCAACGCTCGGTTTTGACTCCCTTTGGAGCTGATTGTTGATGAAATTCAAACTCAAAAATGTACGCGTTAATGGACCATTACGGGCGTAATTAGTGCGGTGTAAAGGAACTTCAAAAATCTTCACAACACGGAGATTTCTAGGAGGAACAAATATTGGTATCATAGACAATAAATCTGGCAAATCGATGTTATTATTAAGCAGATCAAAAATAAAACATGCAGACTGTAACTTTCTACGACATTCTAAACTTTGTAATCCCAACAATAAATATCTGGATCTATATGGCGGCAGTTCAATAGGAAACATTTTTTTCAGGGAAAATTTGGTAAATTTGTTTTGAATTCTTTCTAACTGATTTTTTAAATTATCTCAAAAAATGGCCATTGCTCGATTAGTTGCAACAATAGTTGTATTTATTTTATTTTATTTTATTTTATTTATGTAAAACCTTTGACCGTCAAAACGGTTGGGAAATTTGTGACTTGTTCATGTAATTACTCGTACTTCGGAAGTGACATATTACAATTCATTTCTTTATCCAGTTTCTGAGAATCTATTTCTTGGTTATACAAACTGGATTTAATTAAAATCAATTACTTTAATATAGAAACTCATTTTAGTAGCTTATGGAATGCTATCTATTATAGATGGGCTTATCTAGAATCTATCTTCTCTAGATTCGAGACAATATACCTTAATTTAATATCATATCTACTCGTACTGCAGTCAATATTCTTATGGTACTTGATTATTCACCAAAAAAAAACTAAATGTTTTTATACATAGATATATTATTCCAATAGTTTTCAAGTAGATGTTTCTTAGATTAAATTTAATGCCTAAAATACTTTTCTATGGCCCACATGTACACATACAGACTTACATACATATGGATATGTGCACCTTAAATTTTGTCATTATCCACAAACTTAATTTGGCAAGTTTCACTTAAATTGTCCAACACAAACATTTTCTAAATCCAAATAGAGGCGAAAAACCGCTCTCCTTGTTGAGTTCCGGTATTTATAAAATTTCACCAAACGGCTGTAGGATAGCAATAAATATTTATGTTATGTTTATTGTCATCCAGCCAGCACAAGTTAGGCCTTGGTGAATGCCAAAAAAAGAGAACTAAAATCAATTTGAAGAAGATAAAATCGTTTAGATTAAGATTAAACATTAACTTACAAAGGTTTTCTGTGTTATATTCACTCGTATTGTTGTTGGCGAAGCTGGTCGTGATGTTTTCTTTGTTGCTATTATTATAACATATATTATTTTGTTCTTTTACTCGTAACGCCTTTCAATGTGACATCACCTATGACTTTCTGAAGATGAGTTGGCATTTGAAACGATCTAAATGGCGATAATTGAAAAGAAAAAGTTTTATTATTTTTGTTCAATTTGAAATGTACATATGTATATATTAGGATGGTCTTGAATGTTTAATAGTAAATTTACTTGAAAATTGGAATTTACAGAAAATTATCTAGATTAATAAAAGAGTAAGGTGATTGACTGAATGACTGGCTGACTGACTTTATGATTCATCAACGTCCAGACGAAACGGCTGAAGCTAGAATCTATGATATTTTGGGTGAGGGTCAGTCTTGGTCCGAAGGTGACAGATAGGGCTGGGTTTTTGGAATTTCGTACGGGAACGGTACGAAAAGTACTAAATATGGTACTGTTTGTATTTGGCGAAACAGCACAGGTAGAACTTTGAAATTTGGAATGAGGATCACTGATGGAGTGCATGATAGATGTACCAACTGTTTTTTAGAAATTCTAACTAAAACTGTACGAAACGTACTAAATTTGGTTCCATTTTGTATTATGTGAACGGATAGAGCTAAGAGCTTGAAATTTGGAATGAAAAATAAGGTAGAGGTGTAGGTTGGATATAAGGTGGTGATTTTGGAAATGTATAGACATGTGACGAAATTAGTACTTTTAGGGTACTAAATTTGGTACGACTTGAAATTGGATGAACTGATAGAGCTGGAATTAAGAAATTTTGAATTAAGATTACTGTTGGAGTGTAGAATTGAGATATTGAGGTAGTTTTGGAAATTCATACATATGTATGTGTGAGAGAAGTATTAAATGGTATTAAATTTAGTACAATTTCGATTTGGGCGAACGGCTAGGGCACGAATTCTGAAATTTGTAATTAAGATTTCTGTTGGAATTTAGGATTAATGTAGTTTTGGAAATTTGTGCTTATGGGTACAAAAAGTATTAAATAGTACTAAATTAATTATTAAATAGTACTAAGTTTGGTAAAATTTGGATTTGGGTGAACGATAGAGCTTGAATCCCGAAATTTGGAATTAAAATTACTGTTGGGTTGTAGGTTGAGATATGGGGGTAGTTTTGAAAATTCGAACATGTGGGTACGAAAAGCACTAACAGTACTAAATTTGGAACAATTTAGAACTAAGATTACTGTTGGAGTGTATAAGTACTAAACAGTACTAAATTTGGATTTGGGTGGATGAAAACCTAAATTTGGAATTAAGATTACTGTTGGAGTGTAGGTTGAGATATGGAGGTACATACATATGGGTACGAAAAGTGCTAAATTGTACCAAATTTGACGCAATTTGGATTTAGGTGACCGGATAGAGCTGGAATTCTGAATTTTGGAATAAAGAGTATTGTTGGATTCTAGGTTTGTTGTAGTTTCGGAAATTCGCGTTTATCGATACGAAAAGTACAAAACGGTACTAACTTTGGTGCAATTTGAATTTGGGAGAACGGATACAACAGGAAACCTGAAATTTGGAATTAAGATTACTATTGAATTGTAGGATTCAGGTATGGGGGTATTTTTGGAAATTAGTACTTATGTGTAAGAAAGTACTAAATGGTACTAAATTTAGTTCAAGGTAAGGGAATGGAAATTTGGAATTAATATTACTGTTGGAATTCAGGATTAGGATGGGTTTTAAACTAAGGGGTACTAAATTTGGTATTGGTGGTATGTAACTACATTTTGGGTAGAGCAGAGAAATGGAGGTGGTTTTGGAAATACGTACAGAATATACACGACAAGTACTATCTGATGCTAATTTTCGTAATGGTTGTAGGGATAGAGTTGTAATTCTGATATTTGGAATGAAGATCGCTTGGGTAGGGTTGATATGTGGATATGGTTTTACGAAAAGAACTAAACGGTAATAAATTGGATTTAGGTATTTTCTGACATTTTGCATTAGGGTCTTTGTTTGTGTGTAGGTTTGTGATATAGAGCCGGTTTTGTTAATACATTCTATAAGAGTACGTAAGGTACCAAATGGTACTAAATTTTTTAGTGGGAGTTAAAATTCTGAGTTTTTGTATTAGGGTTTTTTTTGGTATTGAATTTTAGAAATACGTTCCATACCCAGCAAAATTTATTTGAAGTTGTTCCTTGTGAAGTAGTGATTGAATAGCTTTTTTTTAAGCAGTCCACGCAGAGTCATGAAAAATGCAGTCCGTTCTTCACATTTTGACAATGTCCGATTTGAATCCATTTCATAAAATTTTCACATTTTAGAAATTTCAAAATTTTGCAAAAAAAAAACTTAAAAAGACAAAGAACATAATTTGTTTCTTGTTAATTCTAATAACAGCAATATGTTTGCATCCATAAAAAGTAATTTGTATACAAAAAATAACAAAAGTGATTTCGAACTACATCTTTGTTTGTAGCCAAAGAAGTAGTTGAATCATATGTTGTTGTGATTTATTCACTACAAAGAACTAATGCAAAATGTGTGCTTAAGAAGTAAATTAGACAGTATCCTCACTGCACCATGCCCTTGTAAAAATCATGACTTCTTTCACGTAAAAAGATGTAGTCCGAAATCACTTGCACTCATGATTTAACTACTTCTTTGGCTACAAACATTTTGCTGGGTAAGTATACTAAAATTATTAAATGAGATGTAGATGTGTGTGTGTGTTTCTGTGCAGGGAAGAGCTTTGGACATACGTTCCGTAGATAAACAAAAAAAAAAAAAAAAAACACTTGGTAAATGGTACTCCGAATTCAAAATGTGTACGGATAGTGTTTGAATTCTGAATTTTGGTATTAGTGGCAGTGTTGGTGTGTACGGTTGAGATGCGGAAGTGGTTTTGGAAATTCATACTATAAGAGTATAAAAGGTACTAACTAAATTTAGAATTGGAAAAATGTTTAGTTTTAAATGAAGGAATATAATTGAAATTTAAAATGCGGGGTTAGGGTTGAGTTATAGAGGCAATTTTGGAAAATATAGTTATGCATACGAAAAGTAATTAATGGTACTAAATTTAGTATTTGATGATGGAAAAGATCTGGAAAAAGCGTACTATATGTTAAAAAAAGTAATAAATAGTACTAAATTATGGAATGAAGGCCAGTGACTTTAAGCGTAATAGGCTAACATGAAAAAATGGTTCTTTAAATTCAAACTACTCGAATTGATTCTTTCACTAAGACGATTTCACTTCAAATTTGTTTGAAGATCTACCAAACATCTGTTTTTTGATTTTTTTAACTCATTATTGTTTTCAGACAAACAAAAAATTCTACATAACAGGTAGTAATTCGAACGAATTTGAATTCGAATCTTAAAGAAAACTGCCAAAAGGGTATTGGGAAGTAGCAATTTCATGCGAACATTTCAAAATTTGAAAAATTTATAAATTACAAAATTCGATTTGTTTTATTAATTCTGGAATAAGTATTTGTTCAATCATTGTATGGCTTTCGTGATAAATTATATCTATTTTTGTTCCAATAATTCATTTGTTTTGTTCAAGCATTGCAAGTGCAAATTCAAAAGTATCATATTTTGCTCCAAACATAAAAAAACAAAAACAACTTGCGAAATTCCGCAATACTGTAAAATTATTAACAATACCGATGGTAGGAATTATCATAATCTAGAATTTTTATAAAAACTATTGTCAGCCCAGGAAAATCTGTTAATGAAATTTTTGATTTGACTTTACGACCAAAAACACTTTTCAGATTGTGGTGTAACTCAACTATTAAAACACAAAGAAGAACACACAAGAATCTCATGGTGTACAATACACAAAAAAGAACAAAGATACAATAAAAAAACAAAGATAAGAGGAACTCTTGCGAGCAAAGCTCACAAAAATTGTTTTTCCGCTACGGCATCGAATACCGAGAGAAGGTAATAACATTAACGAAGGAAAGAGAATAATATTGTCCAGTTGACAAAAAACTATTGTTGGATATGACAAAAACAATTGTGGTAAATGACACAAACGATCATTTTGAGTCATAATACTACATACGAAATCTAGCAATATCTTCACAATACATATTTTGCTCTTCAAATATTGTTGGATTAAACATATTGTTTTTCTGCATGTAAACATATAATATACATTTGGAGTAGCACATATGTGTATTCGGACTTCACCCGTGTAATTTGCATACTTTTTACCCTTGCGACTGTGGACATTTAGTGTTCGATACTCTAATGACCATATTGTATGATCTTCCTGTCAGGGCTTTGAGGAATTACATCGTAATCGCCAGCTTCGCTGTATAATTGGAAAACCCATCTCCGCATATTTGTAAAACACATACACGCAGAGAGGAGATAGTGTAGGAGTAATCATATTCTAAGAACAAATTAGTATATTTTAAATATCTGAAAATAAATATTGTTGGTGCAACAATATATTTTGTCTCATTATGGTGCCTGAAACAGAATATGTTTGTCTATGCATACCCAATTTTTTGGAATAGTATAAAATTGTTTGGTTATGTTTGATTTAGACTATTCATAAATCCACCACTGGATTTAATAAATCCAATACAAATCTTTCGACAATGAGCTGATTTTTGTTTATATATCAGCAAAAATGTCTAAAATCGTCTTTTCCATTTCAAAAAAATCAAAAAAAAATTTTGATACTACATCTATGATTTTTGGTACATAGATTAAGAAAAAAATCGTCATTCCAAATCTGTTTTCGTTACCAACTTTGATTGTTGCGCGCAAAAGATATGACCGTTTTAATTATGCTAATTAGAAAAAATTCTAAAAAAATCGCGGCTTAATATAGTAAGCTGTTATATCCAATTGTCGTTAACTGAATTCGCACCCTTTGAGAATATGCAAAAAAAATTCAAAAAGTTTTAATGGATTCGCGAAAAATTAAATTTATTAAATAATTTCACGTATTTACAAACATATTTTTGAAACAATAGCGCTTATACTTACAAAAAAATATATAAAAATATTATAGCAGCATCCAGACATTGTGAGGAATAAAATGAAACCTAAGTCGTGAAGTTTGGAGCTATAGTATTCGTGTTATTTGCAAAAATGCAATGAAAATGTGACGAAAAAAATAAAAATTATGTTATTCTAATTTTATTTTTTTATGGTTTTATAGGAAATGTTGAAGAAAAAATGATTGAGTTCTTCGTCATTTTCGTCCAAATTTCACGCAATAATGAAGATATTCCGTTGCAACAACTTTTTCACTTATAGTTTTCCTATTGGCGAATATTTTTAGAACATTATATTAAATCACAAGGAATTCCAATTGTGGCATAACATTAAAATAATGTTATATTGAATATTACAACATTTGAAACGCATATAAACCGCGTAATAGTGAAAATGACATGATGCGCATCCGATTTTCCAAAACAGCGAATCAATCCCTCTTATTTGATATACACTTTGTGAAATTCCATTTGACGACCACGATGTAGCATCAGTTGCATGTTAGGGTGCAAAAAACAGTAAAATGCCCATAATTTTCACGAAGTACATTTGCATTTTATGCGCATCCGATTTCAATGATCACCATTAACAAATACATCATCCTATGTCATTTCAATGCGATCCATCAAGAACCGTGGATGTAGCATCGCACTCAGTTTTTAGAAAAAATCTATTATATCTCCGGATTCGCGAACGTTTTTCAATATCTGTTTTCGCACATTTTAAATATGCGTTTCGCTCTATTTATCTAAGTAGGAATCACACATCTAAAACGCGTCTAAATACGCGATATTTTCAAAAATATTTTTTGCATATTTTCGAAATTTGAGGGGTATCATATCCGCCGATCTAGTGGATGGATTTAGACGCGCAAAGGCTTGTTAGATTCAGAACGTAAAAAAACTAAATTCACGCGGGTTTCCACTGAAATCGAAAGGCATTTGTAAGTTTTGAATCCAAAAAACTGGTTTTTAAAAAAAAAAATACGCACAAAAATTTCGACTTTAAGCTGAGATTGATGTGAACCTTTGAAGGCTACACGCCCTAGTTATACATCAAAAAATGCGTAATCGCGAGTACTACAATCTCATAATCAGTTTTTAAACGAGTACAGTTGCGCGTTCCGATTAGAGCAAAAATTCAAAAAACCCAATTTTTCAGTCCTCAAAATGTCAGCATCCGTTTGAGATTGATGCGGTGGTTATATTAAAAAATCATACATTAGAAACTTCATCTCTGAAGTGTATTCTTTAACTTCTTCTTTGAACATTATACTCTACATTGTATTGTACAGCCACTAATTGAAAACTGACTTAAAAAAACTCGTTTCCTTCAACGATTTTTTTCTATTTTTTTACATTAATATCTTTAACTTCTTCTTTGAACATTATACTCTACATTGTATTGTACAGCCACTAATTGAAAACTGACTTAAAAAAACTCGTTTCCTTCAACGATTTTTTTCTATTTTTTTACATTAATATGACCACAGCTTCCGCTCAAATTATAATTTTAAGAAATCCATCGGTGAATCGTGCTAAAACAGTTTATTTTACCTAAATGCGTTCAAAAGTTATGCTATATTACAACAATTCGCGAGATACAATACCCCATACCTCAGTTTCAACAGAAGTAAATTTTCTACAAAAAGGCCGATATACACACACAACAGCAAACGAAAAAGAACATCGAATTATTTTGTTATCGCAACTGTAGACGTTTGCAGATTTCTAAACAAATACCGAAACGTGAAACAAATATTGAAGTAATTTTTATTTAATTATTTTCGATTTTTTCTATTAATTTCTGTTTTTGTTGTTTCGCTTGCCAATTGTATTTGACATTAACCGAATGTTGTGTGGGAATACTTGCAGCTTTTGTTACTTTTCTAGCAACATGTTTTAAAAAACAGAGATGTATACGAGGTTTTATGCTGGATTTAAAACAAATACACTCAATACGAGGATTTATTTTTGTATGGTAAATCTGGTAGATTATGGCCGGATTAAGGAAATAAATCCTGATAATGCGCTAAATCCGGCTAATCAACTCATATCTAAATAGCCTATACGACTCTCAATAATTGGAGGAATTTTTAAGGTTTCTTTATTTTGTGGTCTCATCAAAGAAGATAATTTTTGATGGAAACAAATTGGTTGGATGTCACTGCGTTACCTATTGTCTCGAAGGAACGTCTACAGAAGTAACTCTCAACATTGGGATATCGAAATAAATATATAAATATTTAATATTCATGTGGGGATTTCTGAGTGAAATCGGGCATTATTTCAAAATGTTAAAGATAAAACAACTGTTAAAAAATGTAATTTTGTATTTATACCCTACACCACTGTGTGGAAAGGGTATTATAAGTTTGTTTTGGCAAAATTTCATGTAACACCGCGAAATATTCGTCGGAGACCCCCAATGTGGTAATGCAATCTTCATATTTCGACGAGGTAAAGCGTCCGTCTGTCCATTATAAATTGTAATCAAACTCCATGCCGCAATGATGGACCGATCGTCACGAACGTTTCGGACCAGAATAGAAACCTATTTTTACCCATTTTCGTAGCGGCTCTGTACGTCACAATAATAATCCGATCCCCCCGAAATTTTAAATAAGGTAAGAGTATATGACGAAGAAGAAGCTTGCAAATAGAGATGATGATCAGATAATACTTAGAGGGTTAAATGGACCACAACTTTCGTGTGAAAATTGTGAAAATTTTTAATATACAACTTAAATCTTTATTTCTGGAAGACACATTTCGCCCACGTGAGCTATATTTGGAAGACGATCTCTCGGCCTTTCCATTGATGCGAATTATGTTGATGTACGAGGTCAGATAACAGAGCTACAGCCTTATATATGTATACAGTTATTTGTTTGAAGTGTAATCATAAAGACGCTAGAGGTCGCAATTATGGCTCAATAGTCACGAAATTTTGCACAAGTAAGGTCGAAGAAGATGGCTACAATTTTGGACGATGATCTGATATTACTTAGCGCGTGAAATAGACCATTACATTTATATGAAAGATATAAGAATGTAATTTTGTTCCATATTTTAATTCCTGAAGTTATACTAGGAGCACTAAACTCCTGGCAGTGTCGCCAGGCGTCATTTGACTTTTTTTTTGGGAAATTTTGACAGTTTTTAGCCTAAGCTGGGTTGACACCTCCAAAATATGGTTTTCAAACGCTTTCACAGCATCTTCTGGCGACGAAAATAGTTGACCACGCCTTTTTTCTTGATGTGCTGCTATCAAATGAAGTCATTGGCGCATGACCCATAAATTCCACGTTTAGTCCAGTCAAACAGGCGCTGGTTTGAATCGATGTGTGAGAGCTCGCATTATCATGATGCAGATTTCAGGCAAACAAATTGTAGTGTAACACTCATAATTAATCGTCCTACATATCTCAAGCCGTATAGTAGCCACACGGTCAATTTTGCCGAAGAAACAGAGGACCAAATGCTTCGAAGGTATTCTTCCTTAAACAACTTTCGTTGGATTGGGCTCGCTTTCGAAGACGCAAATTGTCGATTCCTGTTTTGTTTCGGGCTCCTAAGCATAGATCCAAAATTCGTCGTCTGTGACGATCTTATACATGTCGTTTGAAGCACCGCGATTGTTTTTGTACACAAATTTTTTGCACAAATCCACAAGAGCATTTTTTTGAGCGAATGACCAATTTTGCTGGATCCAGCGAGAAAAATCCGTTTTTGCGGCCGGGTGTTCATGCAATATCAAATCTTAGTTGGTGGAAAAAAATGCCCAAGGATGTCTCTATCTCACGAAATATAACATGGCGATCTTGCATTATCCGTTCTCGCACGGCTTAATTTTTTTCTGGCACAACGGCCGATTTTGGGCGACCCTCACGACCTTCGTTTTTGCGAGTGTCGGCCACGATTGAATTTGTTAAACCAGTTTTTCATAGATGCACTCTTGCCATGATTATCCATGTCGAAATTTGTGAAAAATTATAGGATGAAAATGTTCACAAGTAAATTCAATTTTTTTGCAAAGGGGTTTTTTCAAGTCACTGTAAACAACACAACACATGGTCGTATGTCAAACTGTCCTGAATACGCATAGGCTAAATACTGTCAAACTTTCACAAAAATGTCAAATGACGCCTGGCGACACTGCGTGTTGCCTAGGCCAGAAGGTTTTTTAGTGCCCTTCGTAGACCGGCAAAATAGCCTACATATGATTGTGTCTGCTAGATATCGGGCCTACTCCCTAATGTACAGTGGGTTTTTTTGGTAGAGAGCCACAGTTTCCTCCCATGCTACAAATTGTCTCTATCATGACAGAGAAATTCCCAGTTCTGGCATTATTGCAAATTATGTGGAGCCTCAGCGTATTAATTGTCAAATTGGATTTTTATACATATATTGCAGCATGGGGTCGCAGAGCCACTTTTTGCGAAATGTACTCCTGACGTATAATTGAATATGAATTTTCCGGCCAGGCAACATAACATTTTTAATGGTGGCAAAATACCCTCGATAATGTTGACGACGTTTCCTGAGTATTTCAGCCATGAACAACTTCTTTACAAGTGGAGTCTTTGGACACGGTAGAATCCACAAAGTCATTTCTTACAATAAGTTTATTTGTTAAATAAAGGAATTTTGAGGTGTTAGTAGCTAATTGCAGGGGTAGTGGTGTAAGTATCACATGGTCGGCCCCGTCTGACTATAGCATTTGCTTAATTGTTTTTTTTTTTTTTTTTTTTTTTTTTTGTAAAATAACAAATGTTTTATACTGGTATAAAAGAAAAATTATTATATTGCGTCCAACAATTCGACTTATTCAAGGCGCCATTGGAGCCATTTGTCAAAAAAAAAAAAAAAAAAAAAAACTGAAAAAAAACTGAAAATATATATATAATACTAATATATAAAATACTAAAATGTTTTGCTGATGATCGGCATCACCACAGCAAAAAATAAATAATAAAGGAAATCAAAAACCTCATTTTGAAAAAGTGTCAGATTTCACTCAGAAATCCCCATATATGTTTTTATAGGTCACATGTTGTTGAAATTTAAAAATTTGTGTTGTCTTATATATAAAAATGCTTACAAGAAAACTGAAATGCAAATTGTCTCTAAATATAGCAATGTTGACTCTAACTAGCAACTCCGCCTTCAGGCAGTGTCCAATTTTCGTCCGCTAAAAGCCAGGCTTCGCAAAAAACTGTTTCAAAAAATACTACACATGAAGCAATATGTATTTTCCTGTCTAAAAACAAATTTTTTTGATATGTGAATGGATAAGATTTTATACTTTTGTGAAAATTGCATCCTTCGCAAAAATAATCATTTTACACATTTCTTCTAAAAATTGACTTTGATACTCAATAATTAGCCATCAGTAGACAAATCATCGCTACGTTTTTTGTCAGTAAAAGGGCCCTTCGTTTCTTTACCGATATTTACTCTAAAAACAGAGTTTTAAAAAATAGATCTGCATATCAACGTATTTACTGCGACCCGTCTAAAGGCAGGCCAAAACAAAACTAAAGGGTTAAGTGGCCTAAAAATAACTACTAACGTCGCGCGACATGCCTTTGTTAAAATAATGGGATAGTAGGGGGTTTTGCAATGAGTATTTTTGCTGGGTAAGTGTTGGCCTACGTTTACAATTTTTGGTGGAGAAGTTTTGTGACCACTGGAAACTGAAAATTTTAAATTACAGATAGTTCAGTCAACAAATGTAGGTGGAACCATTAAAACACCTAAAATCGGGAGGTAACGTTATATGGGGGCTATACCGAAACATGGACCCATGTTGATAATCTTTGATGTAGAAACTTTGGGACCACAGGCACCTACAAATTTCACATTACCGCTATTTCGGTAAAAATTATGGCTAAAATGATCAAAATACCGCAAATCGGGGTTAACTCTTATATCGGGGCTATACCAAAACATGGAAAATTTTGAAAATTGTTGATGGAAAAGTATTGTGACCATTGGGAACCTCAAATGACAAATTACAGCTAAAATCCTCAAAATAACGAAAGGAAGTACCTCTACATGGAGGATAGACCAAAACATGGATCTATGTTAACAATTTTTGGTAGTTTTTGTTGTAACAACGCAAAAATGTTCGATCGTGTATTATTTCAGTTACTAGGTTCTGGTTCTTCTGTATCCAGACTCAAAAACTCTGCAATTTGGACTGGTTGCGTCCATAAAGAATCAGGAGACAGTGGTGTTAGCTGGACAGCAGCTTATCACATGCCCGTCCATTAAATCGTGACTGCGATAACACCCAAGCATCGACAACATCCTGTTGTGTTGATGCACCGGTAAAACCTTTGTCCTCATGAAGATGGTCCAATGGTGTCATGAGCAGACGCCCTGTTGCAGTCCTCAGGGCGGCATTCTGGCATGTTTGAATATTCTTCCACTTTGTTGCTCTAATAAAACAGATCAACCTGTTGCTCTGTAAGAGGTCAACAAACTTCCTTTGCCTGCAGCGCAAGAGCTGCCGCCCAGCGACTTGAGGATCTTGTTCCTATTTCGCATATAATCGCAATATCAAACGTTACACCCAAAATATTAAATGATGGCAACCAGTATTGCTTGCCAATAACACAAGCTTTTCAATGGTATACATATAAGTTTAATCGGTTACTTAAAACCGGTTCAAAAATCGGTTTTAATGTCGAAATATCCGGTTCAAAAGTTGAGATATCCGGATCTATCCTCCATGAAAATTGGTTATTAACATGTTCATCGTTACAAGAGCTATTTGTGGTAAATGTTTCAGAAGCACCCTATATGTATAAAACTGAATAAAAAAGGGTAATGAAAACGGGACAATATCGATTAGATGCCAAAAGAGCCGTACCTAAATCTTCTGAGCAACATTTTTGTACAATAATTGGATGCTGAAAATTCTCATCTTGTGGTACTTTTACTACGGTTCAGAAATAAATTATCAAAAGGACATGAAAAGAATTGAGTTACAATGATGAAATATTCTACGAAAATATTCGGCACTCAATTTAACCGTAATCCCAACACAAAGGTACCATAACGCCAAACAGAGAAATAAAGCTCAAAAAGTTCATCAAGCGATACCTCAGAAACATGACCTATGGCGAAAATTTGCTTTTGGGTTCTCAATATGCTCACCAAGGGCTTTCATCTCCAAATGGAATGTTCCGCCCCCAAAAAACGCTGCTGTAGAGTGTAGTTAACTTTATAATAAATTTTAATTGTTTTATCCAAGAAAACCGGTTTGACTAAATATCCCTTTCCTACCCAGCAAAATTTGACGGAAGGGGTTCTTTGCGATGACGTGATTTCATGTCATCTTTTGCATTGGTTCAAAGGAAGTCGTGAAAGATCCGATCTTTTCATTAGGATTTGAACCAATGCAAAGGAAGTCGTGAAAGATCCGATCTTTTCATCAGCATTTGTACCCATTCCATCGATCCAATAGAGATGATGTTTGTGTTTTTATTTACACACCTTTTTATTTTCATTTTCGTATGTTGCAGTACTGCAAAAATCTACTAATTTTTACTATTTTTTCCGATAACATAAAGGAAAAATTGTTACGTTGTAAAAATAAGTAGATTCTTGCAGTTTCTGGAACAGACCAAAGTTGTTAGAACTGTCGTCGTGATGTTGTCTTACATTTCCTGCATATCAAACAACTAAAACTTCTAAACAATTGGTATTATATGAAGTCCCAACCATCGAGCTAAAAATAGAATCGGACTGCACACATTGCTATTTTAAAAGTTCCCTTGATTGTTCTAAATCTGACATAGAATGAAATCAATCCAATCTCGCTTCTTGGAATTTGAAAAAAAAGTCCGAAACGAAAAGGAACAAGAATCTGAAAATAAAGAAGAAACTACTTTTGGAAAGAAACAATTAAAAACAAGTAAGAACAGACTATAGTCGGACGGGGCCGACCATGTGATACCCTATACCACTATCCCTGTGCACTAGCTTTCCGGGCTAGCTGTTATAAGATGTGCATTAGAAATTTTACCAATTTTCACACAAAAGTTTTGATCAATTTAACCCGCTAAATATTATCCGATCATACCGTTGACTTGCACGCTACTTCTTCATCTCAAACCAAAACTACGTTTAAAATTTCGCGCCGATCGGACTATTATTGCGACCTACAGAGCGGCTACAAAATCGAGCAGAAATTTTGTTTTTGGTCCATTTCATCCCTTTAACATTTCACGATCATCGCCAAAAACTAATCAGTTCTATTCTGGTCCAAACCCGACCTCCATACTAAATTTCGTGACAATCGGTCCATAATTGAGGCCTCTAGCTTGATTACAATTTTTAATGGACGGACAGACGGACGGACGGACGGACGGACACACATCGCTAAATCGCTTTATCTCGTCGAGATATGAAGTTTGGTATACCACATGAGGGGTCTACGACGAATATTTCGCGGCGTTACATGAATTTTTGGGAAAACAAACTTATTATACCCTTTTCCACATTGTGGTATAGGGTATAATAAATAAATTAAGCATAAATGGTATTTTCCATAAAAAGTCTCTCCTCCCCGTTCGTTACATTTTGTTCTTAGAGATCCCTAAAGCAAGCCGGGTTGTAGATCCCTACATATTTCCGTCACTAAACAAAAGAGTATAAATTACCAAAATGTTGTTATAAAATAACAAAATTATAAAAGAAAAGTAATTTACGAAATAAAAATACTTAAAGGAGTGCATTTGGAGTCCATGTCGAAATCTGAACTGGTGATGGGAAGATAATTGAAAAAAACCTTTTGTAAGATGAAAGATAATCAGTTGCGGAGAACGGAGGAAGTAATCTTTTGCGTTGCAGCGGTGGTGATTACATTGCAATTTTGGATGTAAACTTTTGAAAAACTAAACTGATAAATTAATTGTAGCTATTTCATGAATTCGTTTGAATTAATAAAGAGTTTTGTTTTTCATGAAAACCATATTTCAATACAGCATATCCATTTTCCAAACAAGACATGAAAATTTCATGCCAAGGGGTTGGTGAAAATGACATGCCAAAGCATTGGTTAAAATGACATGTCAAAGCATGGGTGAAAATGACGTGTCAAAGCATTGGTGAAAATGACATGTCAAATCATTGGTGGAAATGACATGCCAAAGCATTGGTGGAAATGACATGCCAACGCATTGGTTAAAATGACATGCTTAGGATCCAGAAAAGAACGTCATCTTTTGGGGTCCACGCTCATATAAAATTCATCGATGAAGATGCTAAAAAGATGACATGCTAGATCACTTGCACCCATGATTGAATGTCATCTTTGGCATCGAACATTTTGCTGGGTATGAACATTTCCATCACTTTAATCGTATCACACCAAAAATAAGGGATTAAAACAGCAAACCGCCTCCACAGCAATGATGCTCGACAAGCCGGCGATAAGGTAAGATTACCACCTTTTATCCATAAGCTAAAAATTTCTTCATCCTTGTAATTAAACATTATCTTGTTAAATTACAAAATTCGTTCTATGTCATTCAGTCAAATTATGAAAACCCATTTATACTTCTCCTCTTCATTTATGTACTTTGCGGTGACAAGATAACGAGCGTCCATGCCCAAATACCCGACCATCGCCGTAACCCCAATCGTTTTTAATGTGTTTTTCTACTCATTTTAATATCGCATATGACTTAGACAAATGAAGGCATCATTTTTCTTTATGACAAGAGATTGAAGTTTAAGGTAAAATAAACAATTATATCTTTTGTTATGAATCGCAAAGGAATAACCCGAATTCAGGTGGGCGTTTTTTTGTTTTGGCATACATATGAAACATAACTGACACTTTACATATTCCTTATGTTGTTCATAAAACATTTGTGTGATGGAAAGTTGTCATGTTAGATAGGTAGGCATACAAATGGGCATACGCTTACCCTAAGTGGCAGCGTTAGCAAAAGGATGAAAAGCCGTCAGGTTGCCACACAAATAGACAGTGGATTACTTACTGAATGGCGTATGTCGGTTAAAAAACTGGGCTAACGCATATAACGTGTAACACACATTTACTTAATTACTTTAGGGATTATTATCGTCATCATTATTATTCGTATAATTATTATTGTCGTTGCTGTTGCAGCAGCTATTGTTGTTGGTTGGGGTGCCTTGCCTCTTTCGCATTGTCGCTTAAAAAATATTCAACACGTTTTCACATTTTCAATTAAGTTTATTACTTTAAAAGCAGTAACAGGGTAAATGTACGGTAACATCAACAGCAACAACAACAACACCGGTTAACCAAAAAAGTAACCTTTCACAGACAGCACACATGTTAATATTCATATGTGTATTTACACCCAGTGAACTGTTTGGCGAAAAGGTGGGTCGCTAAGAACGAATTTTAAAATTATGTATGTCTTGCTAGAAGTCACCACCACAAACAAAGACAAATCACCTAGGGCTAAAAAGTATTATATGTCACAGTACATCTAAGGGACATGTATGCTTCGAAATGTCTGAAATAAAACCAGTTTTATTAGTCACAAGAGGTGTCACCGCTGTTTAATTCTTAATTGATTCACACCTTCGTGAGATATTCTGTTGTACCCTAAATTACACAGAGTATTATGTTTTAGAGCATTTTCTTGCATAATGCAAAAAGAGACATTTTAGATATACATACACTGCCGCTCACTTGGATAGAAACCCCTGCAAAAGTTTTTCAACCTCCATTTTTCCGAATTATACAAGATATGAAGTTTTTAATTTAAGTTTTATTATATTTTGCTTCAAGTGTTAGGAGTAAACTTAGTCATTCATTTACATTCAAATCCAATTTGTATAAGAATAATACAAGGAAAACAAAATAAAATCAAAATTTTAAGTAAAAAATTTGGCTCATTTGAATAGATCCCCCCTTTAAAACTTGGGAATACAGAAGGATTGTATTAGAATATCGATGCATCTTCACTCTATATTTAAAACGAAGAAAACAAAATAAAAACATTGTTCCACAACATCCCATACGGGACAAGGGAGACTTCTCTCATATCAATGAGTACACCCCGAGTCTTTAAAGGAGTCTTTAAATAAGGAGTCTTTAAATAATCAGGGGTAATGCTAAAAAAGCTTGATTTTTTCTTTCTACAAGTTTATTTTTGTAAGTGTACTGTCTCCTTTAGTCGTATATTTCACGCATAAATCATTCCCATAAATTTTAGAGAATATTTACCACTGTAGAATATGACGGCCCCTACAGGATATCCGCAAAAGGCTCACACTTAAATGACTGACATTTTGTATAAAGTCTTCGTTGGGAGTATAAAACTTTCCACCTGAAATTTGTCAGTATATGACCACGTCTTCATATAGCCCCCATAGAAATGTACCTCCCGATTTTCGGTATTTTGAAAGTTGTAGCCTCAATATCCCACCGAAATGACTGAAATTTCGTATTTAGTCTTCGTTGGGGGTATAAAACTTTCCACCTGAAATTTCTCGGTATGGGTCCACGTCTTCATATAGCCCCCATAGAACGGTACCTCCGGATTTCTGGTATTTTGAAGGTTGTGCCCTCAATATCCATTCAAATTGGCTAAAATTTGGTATTAAGTCTTCCTTGGGGCTATAAAACTTTCCACTCCGTCCACGTCTACATATAGCCCCCATAGAACTGTACCTCCGGAATTTTAAACAGAAAAATTGTACATACAAACATTTTTGTACCTATTATTGAAATATTTGTTGCATAATTTTGCACATGTCATATGTTTCGATTGCAATTTAATCAGAAGCCAAAAATATGCCCAGTCCCAAAATTTGGCATGAATCGGACCAAACATAGGGGTTGCATAAAATTCTGTGCTAACTTATAAGGATAGGAAATTAAGAGGAATATATATGAAAATTAAAAAGTCTGTTATTCGCGAATCAGTCCGCTTTTGGATTTAGCGAATCAATCTCTTTAACTATTTATGCATAATTCGATGTTTCACTCAGCGGCCAAAGTGTGCAGTCAGTCGCATTACACAATGCAAAAAACCTTAAAGTGGGTAAACGGTAAAGTAGCACCCGTCAAAAATACGTCAATATACACCTATTTTAAATAGATTCCTCAAGAACCGCGGATGTGCCTCCACATTCTATTTTTGGGAAAACGCCCATATTACTCGCGTATCTCAGTAATTTATTTTTCGCAAATATTATAACTGGGTTGAAAGGGTTGCATATGTTTACAAAATTTCAAAGAAAATAGCGACATAGTACTCGGATTTGTCAAAATATAATTTTGCAGATTGGTATATTTTCATGGTATCTATATCCACTGTTTTAGTGGATAGATTCGAACGCGGAAGGGCTCATTAGATCTGTCGCGTAAAAAACTAAATTCACGCGGGGTTCAAAGAAAATTGAATTGGGATATAGCACCCTTATACATTTTTGGCCGATTTCACGTATTTCCTGCACCAACCACCTAATTTCCTTCCAATTTTAATGGAAATTGGGATGTTTGACGAAACTTGGTCTAGATATAAATATGTCTAATTATATAAAAATGGGTTCAGATTTCGTACACATAAGTTAGGAACATTTCGTACACATACGTAAGAATTTCCAAAACTACCTCAATCATATACTCCAACAGTAATCTTAATTCCAAATGTCAGGATTCCAGCTCCATTCGTTCTCCAAAATCCAAATTGTACCATTAAGTACGAATTTCCAAAACTACTTTCTATCTCAATCTACACTTTAACAGTAATCTTAATTCCAAATTTCAGGTTTCCAGCTCTATCCGTTCACACAAATCCAAGTTTTACTAAATTTAGTACCATATAGTAATTTTCGTACACATAAGTACAAATATCCAAACCCAAAACCTTTTATTAACACCACTTCCCAACCTTGGTTCCCACTCCAAGTTTCAGGTTCTAGTTATACCCGATCAAAAAATAAAAATTTAGTGAAATTTAGTACTTTTCGTACACTTCTAGTTCGAATGTCCTCTTCGAATAATATAGTCTGGTAAAACTTCTCCGAACTGATACTGACATCTATCTATACATATAAAATAGTTGAGTAATGATGACTGACTGATTGATAACACTGGTAAACACGACTTTTGTTTCAACCGTCCGGTCACGGTTTTTCTCCATCAGCTCTTGTTCTTGAGAAATAGCTCAAAATCGGGTTTTACGAGTTTTACCCAGAATTTCGTTATTTCCGGATACAAACAATTTTTTTTGTTGGTTTTTCGACACTAATATATTTAGGAGATCCATACAAACAGTTTTTGAAATAACTACAGTGAATATTTAACGAAGAAATATAGAAAACAAACGATGGACCTTGTAAAAATTGCATATTTTGCGCACTTTAAGCTGTAATCACGTAATCGGGGGAAGTCATAGGATCTTCATATGGCAATGTGGATATGCTTAGGGTGTCTACTATATAGTCCAGTATTCAAATATATAATATAAAGTTCATAGCGCCCACGATTCGGCCATAACCTAAAAATCATCATGAAGACTGCCATTGAAAAGTAAATGGCTTATGTGGTAATGATATCACTGGTAAATGATTTCCCTTTAGCAGTCTTCATGGCGATTTTTAGGTAGTAGGTATAATCAACGCCCAGGCTAAAAGGCTGAAGTTAGAATCTTCAAATTTTGGTTGAGGGTCACTCTTGGTCCGAAGGGTCGGATAAGGCTGTGTTTTTGGAATTTCGAACTAGAAAGGTACGAAAAGTACTAAATATGCTACCATTTGTATTTGGCGAATAGTTGGAGCTAGAATTCTGAAATGTATGGCCACGAAGAGTACTTAATGGTACTAAGTTTGGTACAATTTGGTATTGCACGAACGGATGGAGCTTGAATCTTGATATTTGGAACTAATATTACTGTTATTATTTGGTATTAAAGTCAGTGTAGGTTGGAGATATGTGGTTGCCGAAATACGTACCATAAGTATACGAAAATTACTAAATGACACTCAATTTGTTATTGGGTATATGGATAGAGCTGGAATCTGTCTTTTTGGAGTCAGGTTGAGTGATGGTGTGTTGCGCTGCCATATGGAGGTGGTTTAAGAAATCCATACCATGACTATACGAAATATGCTAAATAGTTCTAAATTTAGTATCGGGAATAGGAACTAGACTTCTAAATTTGTTTTAGAGTCACATTATAAGTACTGTTCGCACTCTTTTAGTTATATTTCCGTCGGCACCTCTCATCAACATCGACCCATATTTCAAATTCTGTATTTACTGTTTTATCCGTTGGCTAAATACCGTTGTACATCATTTAGTTAGAATTTCTAAAAGTGCGACTTTAAATACCGGATACTTTTCATTTCCTTGTGAACGTATTTCTTAAATCAAATCAGTTTTTCTACCCTGCACACCAACGGTGAACCTAAACCAAATTTATGGATAGCAGCTCCCTACACCTTACATGAAGTTTAGTACCAATTAATATTTTTCGTATGCTTATGTTACGTATTTCCAAAACTCAAATCCCTAAATTCAGAGTTCCAACTCTATCCTACCCTGAATATCAAATTAAATACCATTTAAATACTGTTTGTACCCTTATAACACGTATATTTCGAAAACAATACAAAAATTTAGAATTCCAACTCTATCCGTACACCCAATATTAGATTTACTACCATTTAGTACATTATCGTATACTCATGGTTCCAAATCCTTATCTCAACCATATGCACCAACAGCGACTATAAAAACCTATTTCTATTAAAACCCATATTGTACCAAATTTAGAACCATTTAGTAGTTTTCGTACAAATATGTATGTATTTCTAAAACTACCTCAATCCTACACTCCAACGGTAATCTTAATTCCAAATTTAGTACCATTTAGTACCTTTCTGGTCCACAAGTGCGAATTTCCAGCAATAATCCTTATTCCAACTTGATTTCAGATTTCAGCTCTACTTGTTTAGTACTATTTAGTACATTTCGTATCCATAAGTACGAACTTCCAAAACTACCTCAATCCTACACTACAACGGTAATCCTAATTCCAAATTTCAGAATTCCAGAGCTATCCGTTCACCCAAATCCAAATTGTACAAAATTTAGTACCATTTAGTACCCTTCGTGTCGACCAGAACGAATTTCCAAAATACCCGAATTCTACACGCCGACAATAATTTTAATTCCAAATTTCAGGATTTCAGCTCCAGTGGTTCATTCAAATCCATACTGTACCAAATGTAGTACCATTTAATACACATAAGTGTGAACTTATGAACAACATCCATATGGCAATTCTACACTCCAACAACAATCTTAATTACAAATTTCAGATTTCCAGCTCTATCCGTTCGCCCAAATCAAAGTCGTACCCTTCCCAAAACGTCTCTTTGTATCAACCGAACGTCTTATCCTTGAGTCTTGCTCCCAATTGCAACTTTAAGCTATATCCGTTCACAAAATTTGTACAAAATTTAGTACATTTTACTACTTTTCGTACACTTATATCGTTCATTTACTCAAAGAGTGTTTTGAGTTTATGAAGCACTAAAACACTTCAGATCATCAGATAAGCTGTTTGCAAAATATGGTCCAAGTGGTTTTTCTATTTTAAGTCTAATAATCTTTTTAATTTTCGAAGTCAAATTTTAAAACGACAATTTAAAACGCGTTTTTCTTGAAGCTGTGTTTTTTGAAATGTGTCACTCTTTGAGTAAATGAGTGATATTTCAAATTTCCAAAAACCATTTGGTATATCTACCCTACGCTCCATCAGTGACTCGCTTTCCAAATTTCAGAATTCTAGCTCTCTCGGTTCGTCAAATACAAATTGTAACTTTTAGTACTGTTCGTACCCTTCTAGTTCGAATTTCCAATAACCTATCCTTATCTGACACCTTCGGAACAAGAGTGGTCCTCACCCAAAATTTCAAGATTCTAGCTTCAGCCGTTTGGCCAGGGCGTTGTTTGTCAGTCAGTCATAATTACTCAACTATTTTATAAGTATAGATGAGCTGGAAATGAGAATCGCGGTTTGTATATTGGGTTGATATAAGTAGGGAATTCTTTGAAGCTTATACTAGGTATAGGAAAAGTACGAAAAGTACTAAATTTGGTACGAAATATCGAAAATATAAAGAGTTAATGCTTACAAATTCTGACATTTGAAATGAAATACCTGCTATAAGGCTACGAAATGTACTGAATGGTACTAAAATTTACCTTGGTTGTTGAAATAAACTTAGAATTATATAATTCGAAATAATACTACAAATGTACGTAAAGTTCCAAAGAGTAATATACAATAAGTGGTTTATATGTACTAAGTAGTACTTAACATTGAAGCACTGATATTGACGGTCTCGATCTTTTCAAAAAAATTCTTTCTTTATTCTGAACGTTTTAGTAAGTTTAATTGGAATCCTAGACCTAGGTGACAATGTTGATGTTTTTTTTTTTTTTTTTTTTTGAAAATAGAACTAAAGTGGTACGAACAGTACTTAAATAAAAAAATCAATTAAAATAAATATTAGTATAACAACATTTTCAGTGTTCCCCATTTCTATATTAAATATTGCTTATTTGTTTTTTTATATCCATTCCGCATACGAAGTAGCTAGTAATTTCATAAACTAACAAACAAAATAATTTTGAAATTGAAAGAATAATCGTTGGGAGTTATGTCCGGACATAACTCTCAACGAATTTTTTGGAGTTACGTGGAAGTTATATGAGGGCACCGTCATAGCCTTTTAGGTTATTTTCTAAGGAAATATGGACTTGCGCGCATTGAATAGATGTCTACCTATCGTATTGCCAGAAGATGTTTACCATCCTACACTTTCAGTTAACCTTCAACTACAAATTTCTAGACCGACCCCTAGGTCTAAAAAAAATATTAATCCTAAATTTAATTTTGGAAAAACAGATATTAATCGGCTAAAATCAATTTTATTAAGTACAAGATTTGTTATTAATGATACGATTGATTTAAGCGTTTCTAATTTCTATAATCAACTTAACTTTGCCTTCGCTAAAACAACTCCATATATGACAAAAGTTTCTGATCATGGCCCTCCTTGGTTCACATCAACGTTAACCCTCCGTCATGCACATGTTCCGATAGTCACGTACGTAGCGCATGTATCTGGCCAGATACAGTATGTATTTCAGTACATTTATACGAAAAATATGCTATTTTAGTGATAATATTATATTCTTGTATTGTTATCACGCCAGGCATATATATATTTTCACTTTTTTTGTTCTTAGTACATGCTTAACCCGTGTAAAAAATATGAGAAATAAAACAAGAAAAATTGTATTTTTTGTGTTTACTCGTAATGTCAAAAAAATAACAAGAATTGGTATAAAGTTCATTTCAATTTAATTTAGTAGTTATAAAGTAAGTTTTAATTAATTCTTAATTAAACAAGTAAGAAAAGTCTATAGTCGGACGGAGCCGACCATGGGATACCCTATACCACTATCCCTGGACAATCGTTCTCCACGGAACTTCTTTTCAATGATTGTGAAAATTTAATTATCAAATATCAGAGATGTAATGTATAATACTTATGACCAAAACCAAAAAGTTATCTAGCATGACAAAGACATTTTTGTAGCAGGAAAGGAAAATTTAGTTCACACAAACTAAAATGTAATGAAACCCACTTATGTAGTACTACTACTTCCGTTTTTTAACCGCTACGTTACTGAAATTTTTACCAATTTCACACAAAAGTTTCAGTCCATTTAACCCGCTAAGTATTATCTGATCTTCACGTTGGTTTTTACGCTTCTTCTTCATCATAAACTCAAACTTGGTTTGAAATTTTGCGGCTTATTATTTTGACCTACAGAGCCGCTACAAAATTGTTTAAAATTTTGTTTTTGGTCCATTTCATTCCCAAAAACTAATCATTTCTATTCTGGCCCGAACCCAACCTCCTTAAAAAATTCGTTACAATCGGTCCATAATTGCGGCCTTAAGCTTGTTTACAATTTTTAATGGACGAACACACATCGCTAAATCGCTTTATCTCGTCGAGATATGAATTAGGGATACGTAAAATCGATTTCGGTTAATCGATTAATCGATTATTAACCGTAAAATTTCCAAAAGTCGTAGTCAACTATTATTCGTAGTCAGCCATTAGTCGTAGTCTATTATTATTCTCAGTCGGCTATTAATCGTGGTCGACTATTAGTCGTAGTTGACTATTGGGTGTGCTAAAACCGCATAATCGACGGTACTTTTTATACATGTAACCATCACGGATCGCATCAACGAAAATGGTCGATTATATTCGATTATAATCGGTTTTCGGCGGTTAACGATTAATCGAAAGTCGAGTTTTAAGTTTTTCACGAAAACCGAATAATCGAAAAATCGATTATTGCAATTCACTGCTTATCCCTAATATGAATTTTGGCATACCAAATAAGGGGTCTAGGACGAATATTTCGTGGTGTTACATAAACTTTTGGAGAGACAATATGTAGCATGGGATAAAAATGTGTTTCTCTACACAGAACCCATTATATATTAGGCAGTAAGCCCGTTATCTAGCAAACACTTTATTGCAATTTACATCAGAGGAAAGGTCAGTAGTTTTTTCCCATATGTAGGCTACTTTGCGAAATATATATGTCCTCAAGGAATTAAAATATCGACCAAAAATAAAATTTTTATATTTTTCATACAAAAGTAATGGCCTATTTCACCCGCTAAAGAGTATCAGATCATCATTCAAAATTGTAGGCATCTTTTTCGACCTATACTCTTACCCGGTGCAAAATTTCGTGACCATTGATGTATAATTGCGACTTCTAGCGAGTTTATTATTACACTACAAACAAATAACGGAATATATTAGGCTGTAACTCTGTTATCTGATCATGCACACCAACATGATTGGCATCAATTGAAAGGTGAAGCGTTCCACTTTCAGGTATATCTCACTTGTCCGGAATGTCACTTCCAGGAATTAAGATATAAGCTGTATATTGAAAATGTTCACAATTTTCACACAAAAGTTTTGGTCCATTTAACCCTCTAAATATTATCCGATCGTCATCTCAAATTGCAAGCTTCTCTTTGTGATATACTCTTACCTTATTTAAAATTACGCGTTGATCGAACTATTATTGAGACCTACAGAGCCGCTAGAAAATTTGATAAACATTATGTTTTTGGTCCATTTCACCCGCTAAATATTTCACGATCATCACCAATAAGAATAGGTATCTATTCTGATCTGAACCCGACCTCCATACAAAATTTCGTGACGATCGGTCCATAATTGCGGCCTGGAGCGTGTTTACAATTTATAATGGACAGACGGACGGACGGACGGACGGACTGACGGACGGACACACATCTCAAAATCGCTTTATCTCGTCGAGATATGAAGATTGGTATACCACATTGGGGGTCTCCGACGAATATTTCGCGGTGTTACATGAATTTTTACCAAAACAAACTTATAATACCCTTTTCCACATTGTGGTATAGGGTATAAAAAGTCTCACAAAGCTTCAGGTAAGCAACTAAAACATGTATAATCTGATTTCGAATGTTGTAGGCATACCGGATTGGAACAAAATGTGTGTGTATCTGGTCAGATACATGCGCTACGTATACGATGTATAGATGAAAAAATCTACATAAATTTAGATTGTTGTTGTTTTTTAAAGTGTTTTTTTCATAAAACGATACCTTACAATATTTGTAGAGGGTACCTAGAGACTCAAGCCCCTAGCTAAATCAGAAATATATTTAAATCGCAGTTGAATTCGTAAAATATCTGGCCAGATACATGTGCATGACGGAGGGTTAAGGAGGTTGCGTAACATAAAAAGTAGATGCTTCAAAAAAATTTAAAAAATTAACTCCGCAGTGAATTACTCTAGCTATATTGTAGCCCGAAATAAATATAATTCTGCCAATTCTTATTTTTATCGGCATTATCTTGATAAAATGAGTAGGAATTTCAAAAATAACCCGAAAAGCTTCTTTAAATTTGTTAATTCTAAAAGAAAGGCTAATAATTTCCCAAGCTGTATGAAATTTGGTAGCAGAGAATCTTCGGATGAATCCGAAATCTCTAATATGTTTGCCGACTTCTTTCAGTCTTCCTACTCTTCTAAAATTCTAAATGAACAATATAACTATAGTATTGACAAACTGAATCATCTACCTCATATTGTATTGTCTGAAGATGAAGTCCTTGTTGGCTTAAAGTCGCTTCGTTCTTCAAACATACCCGGTCCAGATGGTGTTCCTACTTATATTCTTAAATCTTGCGCTAATGAAATTTATCAACCTCTTACAAAAATCTTTAATTATTCCTTAAATAACGGTTACTTTCCAACTTTCTGGAGATCTAGCTTCATTATTCCACTACACAAATCTGGTAATAGATGCTTTGTTGAAAATTATAGGTGTATAGCAAAACTTAGTGCTATCCCAAAACTTTTTGAACTTTTAGTTTCTCGAAGACTATCTCACTTTGTTAAATCTATAATTTCACCTTTTCAGCATGGATTTATGAAAGGCAGATCTACAATTACTAATCTCATGGAGTTTTTAACTCATGTCTATAAAGGGTTTTCTTATAAACAACAGACAGACGTTATTTATACCGATTTTAGTAAAGCCTTTGATACCGTAGTGCATAAACATTTGCTTTATAAACTTGATATCATGGGATTTCCACAATCTTTATTGAATTGGATTTCCTCTTATTTAAGAGGACGCACCCAAAAAGTTTTATTTAACGAGTCATTTTCCAAGGACCTGTTCGTTTCTTCCGGTGTGCCGCAAGGTAGCCACCTGGGCCCACTTTTATTTGTACTATATATTAACGATCTTCCTTCAGCTATACGTTACTGCAAAATTTTAATGTATGCTGATGATGTAAAGCTATTCTTTCAACTGAATTCATTAAGTAATTCAATATATCTACAATATGATCTGCACTCTCTTACTAATTGGTGTTACGCAAATGGGATGACTTTGAACCTCAAAAAGTGTAAAAAATTTTCCTTATCTAGATCACTTCCGTTTTTCTCCAATTATTATATTGGTTCACATCAATTGGAAAATGTTGACTCTTTCCTAGATCTAGGTGTTTTATTAGATCATAAATTGCGCTTCAATTTGCACATTGATTCTTGTGTTAATAAAGCTAAATCGTTATTGGGTTTTATAAAACGTTGGTCTAAATAATTTGATGACCCATACGTTACGAAACGTTTGTTTGTTAGCCTCGTCCGCCCAGTTCTGGAATATGGTTGCATTCTATGGAGCCCTTATTACAAATCATACTCTGATAAGATTGAGTCGGTTCAAATCCAATTCCTACTGTCTGCCTTGCGTGGTCTGCACTGGGACCCGACCGCGCTACTCCCACCTTATGAAAGCCGTTTAATGTTAATTGATCTTCCTACTCTTGAAAAAAGAAGATTTACACTAAGAGCGCTATTTTTTATTAAACTGTTACGCGGCTTAATTGACTGTCCGTACTTGATAGGAGAAATAAGATTTAATGTTCCTTCACGTATAACCCGTAATTTCTTGCCAATTAATTTGCCTACTGTGAAAACTAATTATGAAGATAATAACCCATTACGTTCATTGTGTGACATATACAATAACATCTATAATACGATACCTTTAACTAAATCATTACATACTTTAAAAAAATTAATATTGCATTCATAATGTATAAACAAGCAGGTTGCCAATCCTCTTTAATGTAGTATTAACATTTTTAGTAACTTAGTTTAGAATCTATTGCTCTGTAAACTACTTGTGCCTGTTAGGAACCCTTCAGCTCAGCATATGTATATCTACAACTCCCTCTGCGGAACAGTAGAACACAGCTAATGAGCAGAAACTATTTTTAATTTATATCTATCACCGTCGTTCATTCTAAAAAATTGAGCTCTGTTTAACGGCAAACTACATCTCCCTCAGCGGAACCAGTAGTATTCAGCCTAAAGAGCCTTTAATGTAAATACATATTAATTTCCCTAATTAAATTATGTTGTTGTAATTTTGTTTGTAATTAAATTTTTATATCGGCTGATATAATTTGTAGCCGGTAGTTTTATCCCCAACTAACCCGCCATTGACCGGTCCATGGTGTGTACGTGCTCCCTACGTAAGGGGAGGTGGCCCCCTCGGTCGGCAGGGGCGGGTGTGAGTGGCGTGGGAACGAACGAAAAATTAAACTTGTACCGTCTCGTACGGGGGGGGCATTGAATACAAGTTGTTAAAACAAAAATAAAAGTGATACCAGAGCAGGCCCTAAACTAAACTTTTCCGAAATATTTTGTGAGAGGTATCCGAAAGAGTAGGGCAAATATAGTCCATTGGATTACATACACTTCCAGTGATGAATATTTTTTAAGTCGAACAATGTGTGTGTGTGCTTTCGGACAAGGTGCCATAACGAAAAGAACATAATCCCACTTGGAATGTGCGTGGGAAATTGTTTGCTTTTGCGCAGAACATTTGCATAAAGAGATATCGGTGGACAGGTCACTAACATCCACGTCGAAAGGGTACTCGACTATTCTACCAACAGCCAGCAATGTAAATCGAAGATTAGGGGTACATGATATTAAAATAGAAAAATCTATGTAATCTGCTTGTTCATGTACTCATACATATAATGACAACAATGGTCGGTAATTTTTTGCTAAGAATTCTAATTCTAGATGGTCGACTTTTTATATGTTTTTGTTACTTCATATAAAGTTCGATGCGTGATGTTAATGCCGTTGGTATAAGTGAGATAAATGTGTATTCTTCAAATGGTAGGTACATACCTTTCATACATTTTGTGACAACTTCTTTTAATGTTTACTGGGTATTGCTAACGCATCATAACGCTACATACATACGCGTGTATGTACATATGCATCTAAGCAACAGAAAAACACACCGTTCATAAATGGGTTTGAGTTAAATTACGTACAACAGAGAGGCTAAAGTTGAATTTATTAATTTCTATAAGAGCAATTTTGTGTTTGGTATAAATGCGAAAAGTAAGTCAAATACTGTGTAATATGCCCCCAGTGGCGTTAAAATTGAGGCCTCTTTTACCGTACTTTCTAATTTAACTGAACAACTTTTGATGGTATAATTTTTCAAGGATTGAAAAAAAAGAAGCTTTCTACCCCTTCAAATAATGTGTAAAAAGAAATATTTTTTGATCCTTAAAGGGAGGACAGAGTTATCAGAAAAAAACAATTAGGAGAATTGATGGAAATAAGTGAATATAGTGACATAGGCAGAGGATAAATTGTCCTCCAATAAACCAAAAGCTACATAGATTACCAAGAACAACATCCTTCGTGAATCCCAAGGTATCTATAGGAGTCATCAAATCAAGTTGTATCCCTTTGGACATTGAAATGGAAGATAGTGAAGGGAATTAAGTTGACATAAATTATAAAATACCAGAAATATAGCACAGTTTCATTATCATGTATAATGAACATTGGGCCAAAGGACATAAAATTGTATATTATAAAAAACTATAATTCGCCGTATTACATTACTTTTGACCAAAATCAAAAGTAGCACAAAAACCTAAAGACCATGAGCTCTATGCACCTCATTGTAATTTGCAGCAATTGCTCTATTCTAATTGCGTCTATCATTATTTTGGGCTGTATATATTTATCGTGATAGTGACATGTTGTAGCTTGGAAGGAAAATGTAGTTCTTTATTTAAACGTGTGAATAGTAGTATCATCATTATATATTTGATATTATATTATATTATATTATTATAACTAGTTTTTAATCTAAGATTAAATAAAAGCGTACATATTAAGTGATTCGTTCAAAAAACCCTCACGCAAAAAAAAACGATTTTAAAATGTCTACCTATATTTTTGGGCATTTTTTGAAGTCACTGCACACTGGCCGATGTTGAATCGAAACAATGACCACAAATACTTCAAGTGTAGTTATCGATTTGAAACTTTGGTCGTGGCATCATACGGGTGTAAAAACAATAAATTTTGAGCTTGAAGAACCGTTCCTAGAATCTTTATATGTTCTAGAAAGTCGTTCCCTATGGAGCGGGAACCGAGAAGAGAGGAAACAAGTATGAAAAGCGTTAAGTTTGGCCGGCCGATCTCAACTGATAATACTCCCTTCAAAACAGTTCATATGGGGCGACATTTTTGTTCTTTCCAAAACTTGGACCAATATTTAAAATTTTCTGAATTGAGCGAAATACATAAAATTGGGCAAAACCGACTAGACCTAAACCTGGATATAATGGATTTGGATAGTTAACAACATCGGGAGCACCGTTCTATAGGGGCTGTATAAAACGTTAACTTGTACCGGTAAATTTCTAAGGGAAAGTTTCGTAACTCCAGCGAAGACAGAATACCAAAATTCAGTTATTCCCATTGAATAATGTGGCTAAAACTTTCAAAATACCGAAAATTCGGAGGGATCTTTCTATGGGGGGTATATAAAAACATATAACAATACCGGAAATTTCCAAGGCGGAAATTTTATTCCACCAACGGAGACTAATAATTAAATTGCATCCGTTTCGATGGAATATTGATGTCACTAGGGTGTCCAAAACCGAAACCGGTTAACCGGTTTTGAGTTACAAAACCGAAACCGGTTTTCGCCAAAAACGTCATTTTCGGTTAACCGAAAAAACCGGTTATTTGTGTCGGTTAACCGGTTTTAAAAATATAGTAATATTTTTAATATTAAACTAAATTTATATTCTTGAACGTAAACTAAAATTAACTAACACAAGGTACGGGCCAAGTTGTAAATGTCAGATACCTTTAAATTTGAAAAATGTTTTGTGTAAAATGTATAGTTGTGCCAATCTAGCTCAACTGAACGATCTATGAAACAAATGCGTATACGTAATATCGCAAGTTAGTTTGTATGACGTTACCCATACGTTTTTGAATTAGTACAGTAAACGAAGAACTTGTCGAATCAAAGGTTGTAAAGGGTAACGATAACAAAATGCATGTTTGATTCCGGCACAATAATTTAAGGTTCTAAACGCATGATGGAGAATCCAGACATAATAAAATGTACACTTAATTCTGTTGGTACACAATTTTTTATATGTAGGTGTTTTTACTATACTTAGAGCACATTTTCAGTCTTAATTTTGCTGTCCCCACTTCGAGGTTGAATGTCAAATAACAGGGATATTATGAGATAATTATATAATAACGAAGTCATTATACTTAATTTACCCCTTTCCGCACATTTCTAATCAAATATTTATCAATTATGAGCCATTTTGTACCTATTTTACGAAACCGGTTAACCGGTTTTGAAAATTTTTGAAAACCGGTTTTTGAAAAAATTTAAAATTTCGGTTAACCGAAAACCGTTTCGTTTGGAAAAACCGGTTTTTTGGACACCGTAGATGTCACAACCTTAAAATACCGAAAATCGGGAAGTACGCTTCTATGGGGGTTATTTGAAGAGAATTGCTTATACTGATAATTCTCTTCTGCAATATTTTATACACAAATGGCAGTTTTAATATAAAATTTCAGTCATATCGGTGGTATATTGAGGCCACAAGTATCAAAATACCGTAAGTCGGAAGGTACGGTCCTATGGGGGTATTTGAGGATGTCGATTTATACCGGCACATTTCGGCTGGAATGTTTCATACCCCTATCAAAAACTTAATACCACATTTCGGCTATTTTGGTGGGGAACGAGCTATATGTAGAAAATCGGGAGGTACCTTTCTATGGCGGCTATATTGAGACATGGGCCTGTACCGAAAAATTTCAGGTGGAAAGTTTTATACTCTCAACGAAGACTAAGTACCATATTGCAGCCATTTCGGTGTTATAATGAGGGTAAAACCTTCAATATACCGAAAATTGGGATATACCGTTCTATGGGGGTACCCTAAAACGTGCACGTATACCGACAAATTTCTGGGAGAAATTTTTGTAGCCCACACAAAGACTAAATACCAAATTACAGCTACTTCGGTGAAATAATGAGGCGGCGAAAATCGGGAGGTACCGTTCTATCAAAACGTGGACCTGTACCGACAAATTTCTGAGAGAAATTTTGGTAGCCCTAAAAAAGACTAAATACCAAATTTCAGCCACTTCGGTGGCTAAAACCTTCAAAATACCGAAATATAGCTATGGAAGCTGTATGCAGACGTTGACCTATACCGACTAATTTCAGGTGGAAATTTTATATCCACAACGAAGACTATGTACTAAATTTTAGCCATTTCGGTGTTATAATGAGGCTAAACCCTTCAAAACACCGAAAATTGGGATGTACCGTTCCATGGGGTGTACATCAAAGCGTGGATCGATACAGATACATTTCTGGGAGACAGTTTTGCACCCCAAAAGAGGACGAAATATCAAATTTCAGCCATTTTAGTAGTATAAAATAGCAAAAACCTTCAAAAATACCGAAAATTGGGAGATATCGTCCTATGGGGACTATATGAAGGCGTGGACCTATACCTATAAATTTCCGGCTGAATGTTGTATACCCACATCGAAGACTTAGTACCAAAATTCAGCCATTTCGCTGGGATAATGATGCTAAAACCTTCAAAATACCGAAAATCGGGAGATATCGTCCTATGGACCTAATAAACATTTTATGGTAGAAATATTTTTTAGCCTCTGGAAACATAAAATACAAACTTACAACCGATTCTGTGGTCAAATGGGACTAATACATTCAAAATGTCTTAAAGTGGCGCGTACTATATATGGCGCGTTATATGGGGGCTATACCAAAACGTGGAACTATATAAACAAACTTTGGTGGGAAGGTTTTTTAGCGTCTGGAGACCCAAAATACCAAATTACAACCAATTCGGTGGTAAAATGGGACAAATATCTTAAAAATTCCTACGAAAACGTGGACCTACATAGCCCGCTTTTAATACCAAATGTCCTACGTACATATAATAGATTCTACCAAAATTTGACCCACCTACTTCAATCCGTTCGGACGCTAGAGTGATTTCCACAGACGGGCAGACGGACGGACATGGCTATATCGATGTAGAATTGCACGCTGATCAAGAATATATCGTCACCATAAATGCCCGAAGACGTAACCCACAAAATCACAACTTTACAGGAGAAGCAAAAACGTTATAAAATGAAAAACTGTTTTATGGAATATAATTCTTATAAGGGCGAGTATTCGGGATATTATCAATCCTATACGAATGGGAGTAATAAATGAAACCAAAACAGCGGAAACGATTGGTTTTGGGATCCGTCATTACAACAAATTATCCCATTTTTCGAAATGCAATTTCTTGAATAGGATAGTTGTTTTTGAACGTAGAAGCTTGAAAATTTGCTAGAGCATGTATTTTAACTTTATGCACCAGATCCCATCTAAAAACGAATTTCGATTTGAGTGTGGGTTTTGTCTTCGGGCATTTTTGGTGACGATATATACATTGTGGGGTCTACAACGATTATTTCGAGTAGTTACAAACGGAATGACAAACTTAATATACCCCCCCATCATATGGTGGAGGGTATAAAAATTGCATTTGTTTTGCTATTGGGGCCATTAAGAACCATTTCTACAGAGTTCGTATGTTCTAGAAAGTTGTTTATTGAGATCTAATTGATTGTTTGCTTCAATGTTAATCGGTTTGATATCTGTAGATTAAAATGCGAGCAAAATTATAATGGAAATTTGACCTTGAAGATGAGGTTGAATGGATTTTATGTGTTCGCGATTATTATTCTTTAGGGCGAGAGCTACAACTTTGCTTTCACGAGTAAACCAAAATTCTTAGCGGGTTAGAAGATATGTGCCTGGTTTGTGGCCCATAACCGCGAAAATTGAAGTAATAGAAAAAAACGCCGGGACACGTGTCTTCTTATTTTCGGTCTTCTATCATGCTGCGATGTCAAAATATGGTTAATAATTTTCGTGTCATTTATTTATATTTTATCTTAGTCCGGGTATAGTGCCGGACTATATGAAATCGAATAAAGTATTGTTATGAATTTAGTTTTCCTGTTTGTCACCACTATATGTATTTACAACGTCATTAAGATAGCACACATTTCTACAAAATCTATTGACAAATGTAATTAACATTAGCGTGCCAAGATTCAATAAAAATTAAGTACATAAATCATTTAATTTTGGATGCTTTTATCCTTTACACCGTTTAAGAAATGAGTTTTCATTGTTAATAGTTTCAATGTAAATGTTTGGCATTCTAAATTAGTTTCAGACCTGTCCAAGTCTAATTCGGAGTCATAAGTTTATGTTTCTATGAAAAAACCGACTGCGGTACTTCATCCAGCGTCCAAAATACATATTGTCATTCAGTTAGAAATGTTGTTACAAATTGATGTAATTCTCTGTTTCAGGACATTGCAGACATTTAACCTATTAATTGTAACCTCTCTACCCCGATATGTATGTACATGCAAATTGCATTAATGTACATGTGATAAGTCCATACTGATACTAATGCTGCTGCTGCAACTCATTCAAGGACTCCTCTAAATTAAGCGCGTTTATTCAAGTTATTAACAAAAGGCTTTTGTACGTAATAAATGCCCTCCTTTATTGATATTATGCGTAGTCAAACATAACTGATTGTGCTTACAACCAACCAAAACAAGCGAGTACTCACACACACACATACACACTCTCGCCGATCAACATGAATAAGCTTAGCTCATACAAATACATACATATGTATGTATATTGTACTGAATAAGGACACACGAAATGAGTTCAGCAACATTATTCGCCAAATACTGAGGTAGTTAGGCCAGTGAATTTGTGTATGTTTGTGTGTGTCAGTTTATATGTATATGTAAGTGTGTGCGAACCGAAAGACAGGTCATATGTCATTGCGACTGTGGTGGTTTGCACAGATACTAAATACACATGCGAAGAATTCGTTTGGAATGTTTACTTTATCAACATTTATACGGGTCTTGTTATATCCTCGCAGTTGTAGTCGTCGCAGTCCTTGCCGTTGCCCCATTCGTATTTGTTTTGTTTAATGCATTTATCTTGTGTGGCCTCTGTGTAAATATACACAATTTATATAGGTGAATGAGTATGAATAAGTATGGGTAAGTTAGTGTGAGAGTTTAAATGTATGTGTGTATGTTTATTAATGAATATATACTGCAATAATTCTTAACGTATAATATTTGCATTAACATTCCTAAATAAATTTAAATGGACTTTTGCCGCAAGCTATGAAATTGGTATGTGGCATTTCTAGTTTTATTAAAACTAGTTAGATATGGAGGGGAGCCGAGGCAATGGAATTGTTCGGGAAGTATAATGCTACAGAAAAAAGCAACAGCTCTTTTTAGTATATGGATTTAACATGTTAACCTATACGATGAAAGTGACATAGTTATAAATTTTCCTGTTATGAAAAATGAGTGAGTCGAGTTTTATCTCCAGTGGCGGTCATATAATTATAAGTATGACACACAGTGGGAAAAATACAGATCTAGCGTGCAAAAAATAAAAGTCGATGTTTTATTGTATGTTTATCCATAATTTAGATAAGAATAGCTTTAACCCTACATATACACTAGCGGTCATCTGAATAGGTTTGATTTTTTTTCTTTTTATATGTTAAGGTATCTTCTGATGTGTTCGTATTACAGATCCATACTATTTAGTTTTTGAGAGTCCTATCCTATGCCAACATTCCCAAGAAAAAACTTAACGGTGTTGCCATATTTTCGGAAAACATCCCAATTATAATAAAAAATGTACAAAAAAGTGTCCAATTTTTGCGATCATCAGAATAGGTTTGAATCAAATAAAATTGAAAAAGTGTACTACCCAAGCAAATATTGGGCAGTTTTTTGGTTTAGTTTAGTAAAATGGAACATTCTGATAAATCCTACAAAAAATTTTACCCGCTTTATTAGGAACGTGAGTTCAATTCTCAACATGGAAAAGTTACCAAGAACTTTCAGATAAAATCAAGAAATATTCAAACAAAAACGTTTTATAAAGTTGCTTTAAATGACTTTTTGATTTCGTTAGATCTCTTCTGAGCTTCGAAAATTGTCTGAAAGCAAATACCAAGTGTAGCCATATAATTAGGATCGATAAATTAGAAAGGTTATTGAAAATAGTTGGTATTTTAGTTCAAGTTTAATTTTTTAACTATCCTTGCAGTACAAATTTAAATATTATCATGGTCACAAATCCACCATAGTGGACCACATGTATCATGAATGTTCGAAAATTGGTCTGGAAGAATGTTTCTTCGACGACAATATAGTAGAAAATTGTAATTCAAATTTAACTCAAAGGGGCATGATATCGCCGACTTTTATAGTGCTTAGATCTTACGAAATCAAAAAGTCATTTAAAGCAAGTTTATAAAACGTTTTTGTTTGAATATTTATTGATTTTATCTGAAAGTTCTTGGTAACTTTTCTATGTTGAGAATTGAACCCACGTTCCTAATAAAGCGGGTAAAATTTTTTGTAGGATTTATCAGAATATTCCATTTTACTAAACTAAACAAAAAAACTGCCCAATATTTGCTTGGGTAGTACAATTTTTCAATTTTATTTGATTCAAACCTATTCTGATGATCGCAAAAATTGGACACTTTTTTGTACATTTTTTATTATAATTGGGATGTTTTCCGAAAATATGGCAACACCGTTAAGTTTTTTCTTGGGAATGTTGGCATAGGATAGGACTCTCAAAAACTAAATAGTATGGATCTGTAATACGAACACATCAGAAGATACCTTAACATATAAAAAGAAAAAAAATCAAACCTATTCAGATGACCGCTAGTGTAAGATAGGGTTAACTTCGACTAACAAATATTTCAATGTCCTAGGTGTTCTGCTTCAAGAGCTACAAGGATGTTGCGTATATGCAACATTGGGCAATGGTGTTATAAATTTAAATACCAGTTATTTTTGTTTTTAAGTGCCTTGTACTCAAAAGGTCTTCGTCTCAATCCCTGACCAGAGCATCAAAATTTTCAGCGGTGGCAAAGTCCCTAAGTATTTTAGCCATGATAACTTCTCTACAAGTGGTGTCATAACGTCCCAAAGGTCATATATATGAGAGAAGTCTCACTTGTCCTTTGGGGATGTTGCGGGAACATAATTATATAGTATTCAGAACAATTTATTGAGGATTGGAGCACAAATGCACATTGCATTTGCTGCATTTACAGCTTGACATAGCCTACATCTGCCCCTGGTTCGCCACTCCGACCCATGATTATGACCATCATATCGTGTGGATTTTGCACGGCCTCCAGAACCCGTAGAAGGGCTGGAGATGATGGTGTCTGTGATGACAGAGTGGATTTCAGAAAGGTATAGATTAAAGAGTTCCGGAGATATTACCCCGCCTTGGGGAAATCCCTGCTTCACTCTACGGGTCCCCGACTTCTTGTTTCTGAATTCCACAATGGACTGGCGTCCACAGTTGATCATCCAACTTTTCAAACACGGCTGGAGGGTAGTATTCTGTACATCCTCGAAAATCTTGCCATGGTTGACGATATCGGAGGCCTTCGATAGGTCTGGAGCCATCAGACTGTTCGGTCGCACAACCTGTTCTGGTTCAGTCCTCAACTGATATGTGTGGAAATGGCGTGTAATGATGTTGTAGTACTGAGCATCTTCCGGAATCCATGTTGATGTTGGACAAATGGAAAACAGCTTCTCATCGTGGGGGGAGTAATGCCTTAGAAGAATCGGCCTGTAGAATTCTCTGTTGACATATTTGCCAGGCTTCAGAAGCGAGAGACTTGCCAACTTTTCGAGCTTTTGAACGCTAGTCAATGAAAAAGGTGAAGAAGCTAGTGAATTCATTTTTAAATGTTCGTCATAGTTTAACTTAGGTTTTTACGAAAAGAAAAATTGACCATGCCCACTTTTTATACCCTCCACCATGTATGGTAACATGTTGGGAAAAATAATTATGGTAGGTATGTTATGTGATACCTGCTTTACTTTTTGTGATATCAAAAACATATTTTATGCCGTTAAAAGACAACTACTGAAGATTATAAATCCAAATAATTCGCATGAAAAAATCAATTACAACTGTCAATGTAGTAATATTATAAAATATGTAAGGGGTGGGGCGCCTACGCCATGATAGGGGTGTGGTGGATTAATGTTAGAAATTTGTAATGTTTAACTTAAATTCTTTATGCCATAGATATACCACATTATAATGTGAAATTCAAATCAATTATTATCCTAAACGTATCTTGTTTTAGTAATATTATGATTTTTGTACCTAAATTCAAGGTACCTACTTCAATTAAGTGCTGACTCTGGTTCTTTTTGTGAATTTTAAAATTGTTTTTGATTATTCAATAGAAAACATGTTTCTTTTTCGCATAATGTTGATATTTAAGGAAGACGTATGGTATTTGCAGGTTTAGAGCCCGTTGGTAAATGTCCCATATCGATGGCGAAGCTGCCCCGTGGGTGGGGAGGCTTCGCCACTATTTAGACATTTTGTAAGTTCTCACAAATAATATTTTAAAAACAATATTATAACCATTCATATATCAGAACATATAGTCAAGATATGCTAATATTTTTACCAAAAATAAAATTTGAAAAAACTTTAACGGTGTCGATATGAGAACATTTTGAACAAAAACGTGGCGAAGGCGCCCCATGTTACCATATATGGGTGTTTTTTTAAGCTAGATAGAACTTTAAATTGTAAACAGTAACAGTGATGAAACTTTTTTTTATTTGTTTCAGTATTCTCTGACAAATCATCATGAATAGACTCACGCTTGAACAACGCTACGAAATTATCCAAATTTACTTTGAAAATCAGTCGTCGATTCGCGCAACTTATAGACGACTTCGTCATTTGTATGGCGTACATAATCGTCCATCTGAACAAGCGCATTTTTGGCTTAACGGGTTTGTTAATAAGCAAAATTGCCGCATATGGAGTGAGACCAATCCACAAGAGACCCTACAGACTCCATTACATCCAGAAAAATGCACCGTATGGTGCGGTTTTCACGCTGGTGGCATCATCGGACCTTATTTCTTCAAAAATGAGGCCGGAACTCGCGTTACGGTCAATGGAGATCGTTACCGCACCATGATCAATGATTTTTTGTTTGAAAATATGGATGACATTGATCCGGAGGAGATGTGGTTTCAACAGGATGGCGCTACGTGCCATACGGCGAACGCAATCATCGACTTATTGAAATCAAAATTTGGCGATAAGTTGATTTCGAGAAGTGGACCTGTCAATTGGCCTCCAAGGTCGTGCGATTTGACACCTCTCGATTATTTCCTGTGGGGCTACGTGAAGTCACTGGTTTATGCTGATAAACCAGCAACAATTGATGCCTTGGAGGACAGCTTTGTTCGTGTTATTCGTGACATACGGCCAGCAGTGCTCGAAAAAGTGGCCAAAAATTGGACGTCCAGAATGCACTTCGTCAAGAACAGCCGCGGTGCCCATATGCCCGAAATCATTTTTAAATGTTAATGTCACGTATTGATCTTTCGAATAAAAAAAAAATTGATTACAATTTAATTTTTTGTGTTATTTTTTACAATTTCAAGTTCTATCGGGCTTAAAAAAACACCCTTTATATATAATTGTTCCACAAACATCCCAGATGGGACAAGGGAGACTTCTCTCATATCAATGAGTGCACCCCGATTCATATTAGCTCAATGATATGGGACCTACAGTTTATCGCCGAGTCCGAACGGCGTGTCTTACGACACCACTTGTAGAGAAGTTTTACATGGCTGAAATACTCAGGAAATGTCGCCAACATTAATGAGGTGTATTTTGCCACCGTTGAAAATTGTTTGATGTTGCTTGGCCGGGGAATCGAACCCACGACCTTCAGCGTGCAAGGCGGGTGTGCATACCATTGCGCCACGGTGGCACCCGACCCTCCACCATGTGGAGGGTATAATTAAATTTGTCGTTCCGTTTGTAACACATCGAAATATTCGTCGGAGACCCTATTGAGTATATATATTATTGATCAGCATAAAATTCTATGCCGATTTGACCATGTCCGTCCGTCCGTATGTCTGTCTGTTGAAATCAAGATACAACTCGCAATTTTAAAGATAGAGAGTCAAAATTTGCTACAGAAGTTTTTATTACTTGCAGGATGGTTGGTATTGAAAATGGGATATATCGGTCCACGTTTTGATATAGCCCCCATAGAACGGTACCTCCCGATTTTCGGTATTTTTAAGGTTTTAGCTCCATTATCCTACCAAAATGGCTGAAATTTGGTACGTAGTCTTCTTTAGGGGCATAAAACTTTCCCCCAGAATTTTGTCGGTATCGGTCCACACCTTCATATAGCCCCCATAGAATGGTACCTCCCGATTTTCGGTATTTTTAAGGTTTTAGCTTCGTTATCCTACCAAAATGGCTTAAATTTGGTACGTAGTCTTCTTTAGGGGTACAAAACTTTCCCCCAGAATTTTGTCGGTATCGGTCCACACCTTCATATAGCCCCCATATAACGGTACCTCCCGATTTTCGGTATTTTGAAGGTTTTGGCTTCATTATCACACCGAAATGGCTGAAATTTGGTACTTAGTCTACGTTGGTGGTATAAAACATTCCCCCAGAACTATGTCGGTATCGGTCCATGCCTTCATATAGCCCCCATAGAACGGTACCTCCCGATTTTCGGTATTTTTAACGTTGTGGCCTCAATATTCCACCGAAATGGCTGAAGTTTGGTATTTAGACTTCGTTGGTCCACGCCTTCATATAGCCCCCATGGAAAGGTACCTCCCGATTTTTCGTATTTTGAAGGTTGTGTCTTCAATATTCCTCCAAAATGGCTGAAATTTGGTATTTAGTCTTCAATGTAATATAAAACTGTTCGCCAGAATATGTCTGTACAGGTCCACGCTTTCATATTGCCCCATTTCTGAATAAAATTCGTCAGTATAGGTCCACGTTTCGATATAGCCCCCATAGAACGGTACCTCGTAATACTGAAGATTGTGACTTCAATATCCAACCGAAATGGCTGAAATTCGTTATTTCGTCTTCCAAGAGTTATAAAATATTCCAGAAGAGTATTATCAGTATAGGTACACGTCTTCCTATATCCCCATAGAAGCTTACTTCTTGATTTTCGATATTTTTTAGTTTTAGCCACATTCTCTTACCGAAATATAGGAAATTTGGTATTTAGTCTTAGTATTATATCTTGTTCATACACGAAAGGAAACTAATTATTCCATTTTACTTCAATACAAGTTATGGTGAAAGGTATAACAAGTCCCGGCCGAACTTAACGCCGTTCTTACTTGTTTTAAATATGTTACATCCGGGTGAAAATACGCTACATAGTTTGTTGAATTTCGGAGGGCGGCGGGGTACCTACCTTATATTTACGACTGGATCGGTTTAAAAATTAATATTCGAGACAATGATGGTTGTGTCTCTGATATTACGTACTTATTTGGGGCCTAAAGATCGAACTACAACTACTCATTAAATATGTTGTACCTCCGGTTATAATAATTGAAATGTCAATTCCATAGCGAAAACGTCAAACAAATCCTCATAAAGAAGGTTAACCCAGCAAAAAGCTCGTTTTAATCTGCAAAACTAGTGAAGGAATTTTCACGTAATTTGCAGACAATTTTCAGAGTTGTCGCATGGAGAAAACAGAAAATATATGTTAATGAATTACGGAGGGTGTGCGAATAATATTGGTTGTTTCTCAGAATCTAGGTACTTTAAATGTTCTTAGTTGGAGACCGAAGAACCGACCACGGCCACTTTTCAAATATGTTATATCTTGAAAACTAACCAACCGATTTCATGGAATATACCGATGTACACGTACATAGGCATGAATTGCAGAGGTGGTACGGTACCTCGCCTATTAAGGAAATTTATATAATTGCTTTAAATCTGGAATATTCCCCCCATTGTATTAACTTCATCATTACTCACTATTACAGAGAGTAATGTTTACAAAACGCACTGACAGCCTTGAATAATTTACTTATCGCTACCAATATTATGATTTCATCCCGTCGAGGGGAATTATCAATTTCCTTTTCAGTTTTTTAAATGATGATTTTTCTAGTGAAAAAAAAACCGAAAAACCGAATTCTTTAAGCGTCGAGTATTCTCACAAGTCCTTGTGATTTAATATAATGATCTAAAAATTTTCGCCAATAGGTAAACTATAAAGCACAAATTGTTTGCAAATCATAATTGCACGAAATTTTGACGAAAAATAAAAAGAATTCTAACATTTCTTCTTCAGCTTTTATTAAAACCATACAACAAAAAAATTCGAATATACTCGTAATATACTTTTTATTTTCTCTTCATAATTTCTTCGCATCTTTGCAAATAATATGAATATTTTAGCTTCGACCTTCGACTTTCATTTTATTTCTCACAATGTTTGGATGTTTTTGTAATTTTTTTACATATTTTGTGTAAGCATAAGCGCTATTATTTAAAAAAAATATATTTGCAAATACGTACAATTTTGTAATACATTTGATTTTTCGCGAATCCATTGAGACTTTTCAGGAGTATTTTGACATCATCGCAAAGGGTACAAATTGAGTAAACGGAAATTACTTATAACAGCTTATTATATCAAGCCGCGATTTTTTGGAATTTTGTTTTAAATATTAAAATTAAAACGGTCATACAAAAAAAGATTTGGAATGAGGATTTTAATTTATCTATATATCAGAAAATCATTGATGTAGCATCAAAAAAATTTTGTTGGATGTTCCTGCAAATTTTTGTCTTTACTCAAGTGAGTACAATGGACGGCGTTATCCCTAGTTGTTATCCCTAGTTGTGAAGACCAAAGAACTAATTGTCAAGATTTTTTAAGGATTTTTTTACCTGAAAGAGCACATCCTTAGCAACTATTGGAATTTGATGTAAATTTTGAAAGATACAAGCAACGGCCCTGACGGGTTTTAGCATGGCAAAGCTCAGGACTTATCTTGGTCCCTCTTTCATATCAAGTGAACACTGAACTCCCCGTGGTGTCTCTGGGGAGCCGCCTTTAACACTCGTTATATGTAGGTAGTGAGCCAACATGCGCCGTTCACTCATAGCAACGTTAAAAACTTGGGTTGGGCTAGTAAACAATTCCTCCTCGGAAGTTAAAACATCTGGTCCCCAGCTTCACCCCAGTGAATATAAGACATGCAACAATACGGATAAAAGCTGAACTTTTCAACATCAGTTTTATTTGCGTTCATGCTCCCACTGAAGACAAGGACGAACAGATCAACGATATATTTTACGAGCGTTAAGAAGAAAAATATGACCGTTGTCTTGGGCGTTTTGCTTCGTAACCGCAATTCCTATCGAAATAGGACTAAAGAAAATGTTGTAGCAGAATTTTTATCGTTTTTGAGATAAAGAAGTTCAAGTTGGGCCAATGTACTGACTGTATCGCCTCCTTATAAAACAATGTCGTGCGCCTTACTAACTAACTTTAAATGAAAACCGCATACACCTGGAACGTTTTTGTGGATTTTGAAACAGCAATGTTCACAGATGAGAAAAATTCAAAAACAAGAAAAAATCGCTGGAGATATTTTTAAATAAACAAAAGGCCAAAGTTCACATTTTCAGGTTTTTTAGGTTTTCTGAATTTTGCTTGAAAACGGCAAGTCCTATCGAAATGGGACGAAAGAAAATGATGTAGCAATGAAAACCGTTATTGAAAACCATTATTTTGAGCAGACATGTTGCATATTGTATATTGCAAGCAAACAAAATATTGAATGATTACTCAATAAACTAAAGCCCATTAGTAAATATTTTTAAATATAAAATACAACTCTTTATTTTATATGTGGATAATTCTCTTCAAAAAAAAAAAAAAAAAAAACAAGTCTATTTGCATGTCTCAACATATACATACATACTCGTATAATGTGTGTTAGCGTGTGTTCATTTATCTTCAATGCCATAACATATCCGTTTCCGCAGTTTCATAATTGTATGCCACTAAAATAGTGTAGTTTGCGAATCAAACAATTGCCAAAATTCAAAAACTTTTGGCGCCTTAGCTCTGGTCCAATGACATCCATAACTATAACATATACAAATACATACATATGTATATATGTATGTAGCTCTCACAAATATTTGAAATACATATGAACATTTTCGCCTATAAGTATTTAAGCACTTTAAAATATGAGACATTTTACGAGAAATTTCAATAAAACTTCAGACTTTAACTTTTTTTCGTACGTAGCCTTCAACCATAAAATGTATAAAATCTTGAATGTGGTATTCGGTAGTCCCCAACTTGGAAAAACCACAGTAAAAAACTAACAGCTAACAATTGACAGTTAATGTACTGCAGCATGTTCTTTGAACGTAAAAAGCAGTACTTTCGCCTTACAAGAAGCACGATGAAAAGAACCTTTGCACAAGTGGCTCTGAATGGGGGTTTTTTGGTCACAATTTGTAACCTTTGAACGGATAGAAATATTTTTATAACTCTTTTCTTGTTCGATAGATAACACAGCTTTCTCGCACAATAAAAACGATCAAATTTGCTATTGTAGCTGCAGAGGAGTTCGAGGTCAAAGTAAAAAATTTTGAGTTTTTTTACCATTTTTCGTAAAAATATCAAACAAATTTATGCTTGGCTGCAAATAAATATTTATTTAGATCTATATAAAAAATATATAAAATTGAAATTTGTTTGTCTGTTTGTTTGTTAAGGCACAAACAAACAGACTCGAAAACCGCTGAACAGATCTTACTGAAATGTTAAGGGTACATTGCTACATATCCTGAAATGAAAATAGGCTATATAATTTTTTGAAATTTCGCGTTGATCTGGAGATAAGCATCAAAACCGGAGGTACCTCCAAAAAATTTAGATTTTGTATGCAAATATTTTTAGAACTATTACAGATATTTACTAAATTTTATTCAAATCGGTTCAGATTTGGATATAGCTCCCACATACATATATTTTCGGCCGATTTCCTTATTTTATGTACCAAACATGCTATTTATGTCCAATTTCAATGAAATTTGGAATATGTGTCGGAATTTGTTTTAGAAATAAATGTGCCAAATTATATCGAGTTTGGTTCAGATTTGGATTTTATGCACCAAACACGCTATATATGTCCAATTTCGCTGAAATTTAGAATGTGTGATGGATATTGGCCTAGAAATATATGTGCAAATTTATTTTGAAATCGGTTCAGATTTGGATATAGCTCCTATATATATTTTCTGCCGATTTCATGTATTTGAGGCACCAAACACGGTATTTATATCCAATTTCAATAAAATTTGGAACGTGTGATTGAACTTGGTCTAGAAATACATGTGCCAAATTATATCGAGTTTGGTTCAGATTTGGATATAGCTCCCATATACCTACATTTTCGGCCGATTTCCTTATTTTATGTACCAAACATGCTATTTATGTCCAATTTCAATGAAATTTGGAATATGTGTCGGAATTTGTTTTAGAAATAAATGTGCCAAATTATATCGAGTTTGGTTCAGATTTGGATATAGCTCCCATATACCTACATTTTCGGCCGATTTCTTTATTTTATGCACCTAACACGCTATATATGTCTAATTTCGCTGAAATTTAGAATGTGTGATGGATATTGGCCTAGAAATATATGTGCCAATTTATATAGAAATCGGTTCGGATTTGGATATAGCTCCTATATATATTTTCTACCGATTTCATGTGTTTGAGGCACCAAACACGCTATTTATATCCAATTTCAATAACATTTGGAACGTGTGACTGAACTTGGTCTAGAAATACATGTGCCAAATTATATCGAAATCGGTTCAGATTTGGATGTAGCTCCCATATATATTTTCGGGTGATTTTCCGCATTTGATGCACCAAACACGCTATATATGTCCAAATTCGCTGAAATTTGGAATGTGTTACAGAACTTGGTCTAGAAATAAATGTGCCAAATTATATCGAAATCGGTTCAGATATGGATATAGTTTCCATATATATTTTCGGCCGATTTTCCACATTTGATGCACCAAACACGCTATATATGTCCAATTTCGCTGAAATTTGGAATGTGTTTTAGAACTTGGTCTAGAAATAAATGTGCCAAATTATATCGAAATCGGTTCAGATTTGGATATAGCTCCTTTATATATTTTTGGCCGATTTCCTGTATTTTATGCACCAACTCGCTATATCGAGCCCTTCCCGCGAAAAAGATGTAAGCGACATTTTTTCGATTTTCGTTTTTCTACGGAAATCTATGAAGAATATTCCGACACACCATCTCCCAAATTTTTAGAACTCAGCCATGTACCGTTACGAAATTAGAGCAAAAACAATTTTGATGTAAGCGCCATTTTTGCTTTTGTGTACATTTGTTTGTGACAACGAATTGTCGCTTACATCAAATTGCACATTTACATACCATGTCGTTATTCAACTATATTACAAGAAATACGTTTTAATCTTATAATTCTTCGAATAAATACTTGCTATAAAATTAGTGTGTTTTGTTTTTAAATTGTAGATAAGAATTACTCTAAAAATGATTTGTTTCAAATAATTTTTTTTGATGTAACCGCCACTTCTCAAAGTAAAAGCCTGATTGCGTGACAGCGAACAAGATGTAAGCCACACAAATTACCGTTATATTGAAAATATTCCACATTTTTTATTTTTTCAGTAAATAGGATTTAATAACAGAACTATACCAAATTTGAATAAACAATTTTGGTTATATCAAAAGTTATTCAATAAAAACCGTCTCCTGTAAAATTAGCTTTTTGTCGCTTACACCTTTTTCGCGGGAAGGGCTCGATATATGTCCAATTTCGCTGAAATTTGGAATGCGTAACGGGTTTTGGTGTAGACATAAATGTGCCAAATTATATCGAGATCGGTTCAGATTTGAATATAGCTCCCATATATATTATCGGCCGATTTCCTGTATTTTATGCACCAAACACGCTATTATGTCCAATTTCGTTGAAATTTGGAATATGTGACGGATATTGGCCTAGAAATAGATGTTCCAAATTATATCGAAATCGGTTCAGATTTGGATATAGCGCTCATATATATTTTCGGCCGATTTCATGTATTTGATGCTCCAAACACGCTATATATGTCTGATTTCAATGAAATTTTTAACGTGTGACGGATATTAGCCTAGAAATATATGTGCCAAGTGATATCGAAATCGGTTTAGATTTAGGTGTAGCTCCCATATATATTATCGTCCGATTTGATGAACTTAATGCACCAAAAACGCTGTATATGTACGATTTCAATGACATTTGGAATTTATGACGAATATTGGCCTGGAAATAGATGTTCAAAGCGCCCATATATATTTTCGGCCGATTTCATTTATTTGATGCACCAATCACGCTGTATATGTCTGATTTCAATGACATTCGTAATGTACGATGGAATTTGGCCTAGAAATAATTGTGCCAAAATATTTTGAAATCGGTTCAGATTTAGATATAGCTCCCATGTATATTTTCGGCCGATTTCATGTATTTGATTTGATATATACGTCCCATTTCAATGAAATTTGTATCATTATTGACATATCTATATCAATATTGAAATAAAAATTTTCAATAACAGAAGCAGTTATCCTAAGAGTAATTTAAGATGTCCCAATAGGCTGAATAAATTACAAGTATCCTCAAACTTAAGGTACTCAATTTTAGTGTTGTTCCTACTTTAATTATATTCTTTAAAGGAGAGAGTGAACTCAGGAGTGTTAGAATATATAAAATTTGTAAATGTGACCTACGTAGGACTCATTCATTTATTTTTCACTTAGTCGGGGTAGCGAAGCGCACCGGGTTAAGCTAGTATAATATAAATACAAACCCAAAAGCAAAAAAAGCACCAATAGACGCTTACTGAGAGCAAGGGAGTGTAAATTTCAATGTAAAACAAATTTATGCTCACTTGCTCTCAGTAAACGCTCACTAGCTATTTCTAGCATATACACACATTTATAAATGATGGTATTTTATTGAAATGCATAGAAATACTAAACATAAAAGCAACAACAGACACATAGGTACATAAAAAATTCCAAAGGAATACATAAGAGACTTTCTCATTCTCCTCAAAGTTGAATCATCAGCGGGAAATCGGCATATGGAATCAAATGATTATATCTATATACATAAATATGGATGGCGTTCATTGGTAATGGCATCAGTTAAAAACGGCTTGACCAATAATTCTTTCCTACTTTTACGCCTACTTTTTTAAATTTTAATATTTTCTACAAAAACTGCTGAACTGATTTTCCTGAAATTGTCAGGGAATGTGCAGGGATGCTTCCGATGGAAATATGCTACATAATTTGTTGAATTTTGGAAGGGGCGGGGTACTTCTATTTCTTTAAAAATGCTATATTTACAATAATAACGAATGTATGTATTGGTTTGGAAATTAATTGGGGAGACAATTGTGATTGTGTCTCCGATCTGCTTAAAATATGTTACATCTACAAAACTAATGTACATAGTTTCCTGAAATTTTCAGGGAATGTACAGGTATGGCTCACGGTCCACAATTCGGCATTCGTAATATTTTGTCCAAGCTTAGTTTAAGTTCGAAGATGGGCCATATCGGTCCACTCCTTCAGATACCTCCCCCACAAAAGTTAAAAAATGTTCGGAAAAATTGTGCGCATGATAACTCTTGAAGGGAGTGACCGATATGGTCCATACATACACATCCTAATATTTCTACCAGATATAGATCAGGTTCGAATATGGACAATATTTGTCCACTCCTTCGGGTAACTCTTACACAAAATTTCGGATAAATTCACTTTAAGGCCTGCTCTCGGATCACTTTAATTTTTGTTGAAACAACTTGCATTCGCTGCTTCGAATACGACGGTAAAAGTTTTTTTTTCAGGGTCAAGTCCATACTTCTTGAGAAAACAGACCGAAAGGTGTAGAAACTCCTTATATCACCATATGTAGTGGCTGGAGAGCACGAAAACTCTCGAACTGATCAACCGATTTGGTCCAAAATTTGGCCTTCGTCATATTTTGTCGAAACTTATTTACTTTTCAAACATGAACCGTTTTCCAACTACCGGTACTTTCCCCCAATATTTAAAAAATTCACTAAAATGGTATGCACGATATCTCTTGAACGGGACAACCATTTTGGACCAAACTTTGGATCTCCTAATATTTTGTTCAAATTTAGTTTAACTTCTAAAATGGCCCATAGTGGTCCTCCTCTCAGGGTACTTCCCCCACAAAGTTTCAACATTTTTGTCTAACTGCAGTTACGGGTCTGTTCGAAGAACCTTTTTAAATATTGTGGTCCTGTTTACTCCCAAAATAAGATCAGCTTCCATAATGGACTATAATGGACTATGGCCGACTGATACTTTTTTCTTGTTTTTTCTGCAAAAACTACTGAACCGATTTTCCTGAAATTGTCAGGGAATGTACAGAGATGGCCCCAGAAAACAGGCTACATATTTTTTTGAATTTCAGAGGGAACGGGGTGCCTCACCTACATGATATTTAAAAAATCTCTGTATTTGAAAATATATTAATCTACCATCTCCATGTAATATCTCCAATACTACTGAACCGATTTTCATCAAATTTGAAGCAAAAGCTCAATGTTTGTCGTTGATATGTATATTTAAAGATTTTCCCCACATCTTTTATGGTATGCCGCCTTGCACGCAGAAGGTCGTGGTGTCGATTCCCCGGCTAGGCAACATCAAATTTTCAACGGTGGCCAAATACCCCTCAGTCATGTTGTCGACATTTCCTGAGTATTTCAGCCATGTACAACTTCTCTACAAGTCGTGTCTTAGGACACGTCGTTCGGACTCGGCGATAAACTGTAGGTCCCATACCATTGAGCTAATATGAATCGGGGTGCACTCATTGATATGAGAGAAGTCTCCCTTGTCCCGCCTGGAATGTTTGCGGAACAATTATTATAAATTATATTATATGTATAAACCACACTTATGGTTATATCGGAGGCAATGATATTGTATGTACCGTAGGTACATATTTGGGGCCAAAATACCGGACGACGCCCACTTGAAAACTGATGACCACGCCTGCTCTTTTCAGTTCATTAATTTTTCCAAAAGTACTGAACTTAATTTTATGCAATTTTCAGAAAATATCCAGGAATGTCCCGTCGTCCCAAATGCTATATATTTGTATAATGTTTTATAATCGCTATATTTGCTAAACTTAAGAGTTCATCGGCTTGCAAACTAATTTTCGAGTGGTTGCGCCCCCGATCAAGAAAAACGTTTTATTTACAAATTTCCTTAAATTGTGAAGTTTAACGGTCCATCAGACATGAAAAACTAAAATATATAAGTTTCAATAAGCGAAAGATTTCGACTAAACCACTTTTTAAACTTGTATAGTTTTATAATTAGATTAGATAAAATATTTCCATTTACCTTTTTGATTCAACTACAAATAAAATTTCCAATTGTAAAATGTATTGGGCATTTTATTAATTAAAAAGCGCAATTTCTTTAAGAAAACACAAAACACTAATTTATTCACGCACTTATAAACGATTGTATACAGAAAACTGAAGGAAAAATAACAAAAATAATTCATAACATTTTTTCTTTTTCTCTTCGCTTGCTAGGTTGGCTGCCGTTCTATGGGGGCTATATGAAGACGTGGACCTACACCGACAAATTTCAGGTGGAAAGTTTTATACCCCCAAGGAAGACATAAAACCACATTTCATCCATTTCGAAGGGATATTGAGGCCACAACCTTCAAAATACCTGAATACGGGACCTAAACAATTTCTGGGCCTAATTCGTTTTATTTTGTGATAAAACGAGTTTCTGTCTAATCAGATTTTCTCTGCGACCATCCTAACCATATATGCATTTGCATGATCTAAGCTTACGGTTATCCGTTGTAGTCTTTGTTATACAGACCAAACCTTTCTTGTATTATGCCATTGTTCTCCCGTATGCTAATAAAAAAAAATTTAAAAACAAGTTAAAAAACGTTAAGATCTGCCGGGCCGAACTTTTTATACTCTCCACCATGAAATACTTTGAGCTAATACGGAATTATTACTTTTCGTTCTGTTGCGAAAGTGCCTATACCCACCCAGCAAAGAAAGCCCTCCCAAAATCAAGGGTTTTGGAAGGGATTTTTGGCAGCCGTAACTACTCGCAAACCCCCTTTCTTCCCCATTATTTTAACAAGGGCATGTCGCACTCAGTTTGTAGTTACTTTATGACCACTAGAATAACTAGTTATTCCGTGGCCACTAGAAGTTGAAAAGTAAGTTGAAAAAATTCTATTTTTAGAACAGTTGATGTAGAGATTTTTTTTTAATTTCATCACACTTCTTACTTTTATTTTACTTTATTTTATTTCGCTCGCTGTGCGAGTTGAACACACGAACCCTCTGATTTCTAGCCAAAGACACTACATACTATGCCACGCACACGAACATTGAGGGTTGCTTAAGAACTTAAATATGTAGTGCACATGTGCACCATGAACTGTTATTTTTTAATTTAAAAAACTCGCGTGCCGACAGAGAGCGTTGAATACACAACCCTAGGATTTATAGTCGGACACACACTCACTGTGCCACCGTCCTCATTACTTAGTGAGGAGCAAAGTAAGTAGGTTTGCCTTGTAATTTTTTAAGAAGTATCCCATTACTTTTCAGATTACTTGTAATGGGAAAAGAAGCTTGTTTACATTACTTTGTAATGGGTTACGTAATGACTAATGGATCCGATTTTTTGCTGGGCACAATTTTAGGTCGAGAAGTTGCTTGGCCACTAGAAACCGTAAATGCCAAATTATAGCTAATTCGGTCAGAAAATGTAGCTAAAACCGTCAAAATACCTGAAATCGGGCGGTACCGTTATATGGGGGCTATAAGTAAAGGTGGATGTATGTCCATTACTTACGGTGGTGAAGTTTCTTGGTCACTGGGAACCCTTAATGTCAAATTATAGCTAATTCGGTCTGAAAATTTAGCTAAAAATGTCAAAATAACTGAAATTGGGCGGTACCGCTATATGGGGGCTGTACCAAACCGAAGACCTATGACCATAATTTTTCTGGAGAAGTTTCTTGATCACTAAGAACCCTAACTGCCAAATTGTAATTAAGTCGGTCAGAACATGTAGCTTAACGTCAAAATACTGGAAATTGGGCGGTACCGTTATATGGGGGCTATAAGAAAACGTGGATCTATATCAATAATTTTTGCTGGAGAAATTTCTTGTTCACTGGGAACCCTCAAACCGTCAAATTATAGCTAATTTGGTCTAAAAATGTGGCTAATAACATCAAAATATCGGAAATCGGGCGGTACCGTTATATGGGGGCTATACCAAAAGGTGAACCGAAATTCTTCGAAATTGATACAAGTTCAGAACAAAGACACATGTGTACACTATTTTTTAATTATTTTTATTTCTAACTTTTTAGTAGTTAAAGTTTTTGACCACTGAGAACCTGATAACCAAATTCCAGTCAATTTAGGCCCAACCATTATTTTAACAAGGGCATGTCGCACTCAGTTTGTAGTTACTTTATGACCACTAGAATAACTAGTTATTCCGTGGCCACTAGAAGTTGAAAAGTAAGTTGAAAAAATTCTATTTTTAGAACAGTTGATGTAGAGATTTTTTTTAATTTCATCACACTTCTTACTTTTATTTTACTTTATTTTATTTCGCTCGCTGTGGGAGTTGAACACACGAACCCTCTGATTTCTAGCCAAAGACACTACATACTATGCCACGCACACGAACATTGAGGGTTGCTTAAGAACTTAAATATGTAGTGCACATGTGCACCATGAACTGATATTTTTTAATTAAAAAAACTCGCGTGCCGACAGAGAGCGTTGAATACACAACCCTAGGATTTATAGTCGGACACACACTCACTGTGCCACCGTCCTCATTACTTAGTGAGGAGCAAAGTAAGTAGGTTTGCCTTGTAATTTTTTAAGAAGTATCCCATTACTTTTCAGATTACTTTTAATGGGAAAAGAAGCTTGTTTACATTACTTTGTAATGGGTTACGTAATGACTAATGGATCCGATTTTTTGCTGAGCACAATTTTAGGTCGAGAAGTTGCTTGGCCACTAGAAACCGTAAATGCCAAATTATAGCTAATTCGGTCAGAAAATGTAGCTAAAACCGTCAAAATACCTGAAATCGGGCGGTACCGTTATATGGGGGCTATAAGTAAAGGTGGATGTATGTCCATTACTTACGGTGGAGAAGTTTCTTGGTCACTGGCAACCCTTAATGTCAAATTATAGCTAATTCGGTCCGAAAATTTAGCTAAAAATGTCAAAATAACTGAAATCGGGCGGTACCGCTATATGGGGGCTGTACCAAACCGAAGACCTATGACCATAATTTTTTCTGGAGAAGTTTCTTGATCACTAAGAACCCTAACTGCCAAATTGTAATTAATTCGGTCAGAACATGTAGCTTAACGTCAAAATACTGGAAATTGGGCGGTACCGTTATATGGGGGCTATAAGAAAACGTGGATCTATATCAATAATTTTTGCTGGAGAAATTTCTTGTTCACTGGGAACCCTCAAACCGTCAAATTATAGCTAATTTGGTCTAAAAATGTGGCTAATAACATCAAAATATCGGAAATCGGGCGGTACCGTTATATGGGGGCTATACCAAAAGGTGAACCGAAATTCTTCGAAATTGATACAAGTTCAGAACAAAGACACATGTGTACACTATTTTTTAATTATTTTTATTTCTAACTTTTTAGTAGTTAAATTTTTTGACCACTGAGGACAACTTTCCCTGCCCGTCGTTGTCCACGACAACCATCAGATTGCCTAAATCCCACGGAGGCCGATTCTATGCACCAGATTGTCTTGTGTTTGTGTCCTGCTCCGAGCTCTTTTGGTCCGTGCCGAAATAGAGATGAACACCTTATCAGTATGCAATGGATTCGTCTGGCAGATCCGCATCCACCACAAGTCTATAGTGGTGATATGTATTGGATGTAGGAATTGGGTGCATTTCCGGGGGTGCTCCGGCCTTAGCCTCACTCAGGGTTACTACGATAGGTATGTTGCAGCTTGCTGTGCCAATACTTTTCCCAGTGTGTCTCCAACTTCGTCGTCGTCGTGTCAACGAAATTTAAGATTCGGAAAAACATCATGGTCGCTGCGATCCAGGAAACAAAGCTCACAGCCACCTGCAGCTTGCAACGTTGCTATTGTTACAACGTCTTGAGGAAAATCGCAAAAGATACGGATATAGACATACGAGGGTCACTAAAAAACCTTCTCGCCTAGGCAACACGCAGTGTCGCTAGGCGTCATTTGACATTTTTTGTAAAGTTTAACAGTTCTTAGTCTAAGAATACTCAGGCAGTTTGACATACGGCAAACTGTCCTGATTATTCTTAGGCTAGAAACTGTCAAACTTTCCAAAAAATATCAAATGACGCCTATTTACAGTAGCTTGATTTAAACAAACCCAAAACATGGTTTTTGAACGTTTTTACAGCATCTTCCGGCGATTACTGATATTTTTCGGGTTCATACGCATAGTTCCATGATTCGTGACACAGCTCGTCAGATATCACCATTGTTGCACCAGGTCTGATAAATTAATTATTCTGCCAAGCCGTCGTTTCACTTGTCCCAGGCCAGCTTCCAAACATCGTCTCCTTAAATCGATCACTCGATTTCATAACCTCTGAACGTCGTACTTTTCGGAATCATTTGAAAGTTGATTGGCAAATGTTCAGATAATTTACTTATTACCGCTTCAGAGAGCTGCCAACTCCCTCAGATCCTCGGGTAACTGGGAGAATATTCCGGGACATCATCACTGCAGCAGCCACTAGCTGTTGGTAGCGGGCGACGGCACTAGCAGATGATCATGATGAACTTCGTCGTACGAGCCATGACGACCCAAAAGTTAGAGAATTTTGCTCTTTAATTCAACAGGCTAATAGGCTAGCATACATAAGTGGAAAAGGTTGGTAGCATACCTGAAGCAATGCAACATTGGTACAGGGTTAATTAAATTGTAGGCAGCGGTTAAGTCACTCTCGAATCCTTTAAAGAAGAATGAATGCTTCCAACGGCGTGACAGTAACTGAAACAATAAGGTGCTCGTGTTATTTTAACCGGCAGTTTATAGAGCACTCTGAGAGTGATATTGTGAAGAGGAACGTGTATAAAAGTATAAAAAGAGCCCTCCCAGCCGAGGAGGTACCACCACTATTTACAATGGGCGATGTTGCAGACGTCATCTGAATCGCGAAATCATCCAAAGCGTTTAGCCTAATCAATGGTAAAGCTTAAGTAACTAGATAAACCCGGAGTTGAGTATTTAAAACTTGTTCTAGAAGCCTGGAAAGTTGGCAGGTTTATCCCGCCACAGAAGCCCAGCAGAGGTGAATGGTACATACCGATTTCCCTCCCGTCGCCAGTAGCAAAAACTCTAGAGGCCACGTTGAAAAGCACTTTTCCAATTGCCCAACATCAACATGGATTCCGGTAAATGCGTAGTACTACCACAGCATTGCACGCAATATCTACACATACCAGTAGAGGACTGAAACAGAACAGACCGTGCGAACGAACAGTCATGGTGGCACTTCACCTATCGAAGGTCTTCAATACCGTTGAGGATATAGAGAAGACCACTCTCTAGTCGTGTTTGAAATGTTGGCTAATCAACTACATGTGCGGACACCAGACGTTTGGGGAATTCCGAAACAAGAAGTTCAAACCCCGTAGAGTGAAACAAGGAATTCCCCAAGGCTTGGTGATATCTACAGAACTTTTTAACCTCTACCTTTTTGATTTTCCCGATACAGTTGTGTCGATGCAGTAGCTTGGGTGTTATAGTAATGAGCATCTCTGTCTCGAGAGAAAGGTCCAAAGGTATAAACGAGGGCTTCCAGACTGACGCGCCTATCAGGCCGGCTTGGATAGCATTCATACTGATGCAGTCGCTCAGGCAAAACAGAGATACAGTGTGAATTCCGTACTTGGGAACCATCCACATCCATCGCAGCAGAAGAACGCCAGCTGCGGATGCAAAACGCGAGTGGTTTTAGCCCAGTTAAGGTTCGGACGATGCAGCCGCCTAAATTTTATCGGGTCCGAATTATTGCCACGATGTCCAGTACATGCCATGCACGCTGCATTTGTTGCATAATTTTTGAATCTGTATACAGAGGAACAAGAGCCTGAAAACTAAAATATCATTTGGTATACCAGTTTATATTACTTCTGTTACATAAGTTTATATGTTAGGTATTGTTCCTATTTACTTCAATGCAGTTTTGGTGGGGGTTATACAAATTCAACCCCAGCGTATTATACCCCGTGCTTACTCGTTGAAGACTAGAAAGGTGCCAACTATTTGGTAGATACGAAATGGGTGAACTACACACTATGGACTCCATGGACAAATGTATGTGAATGATTCTTAAATATAACCTAATTCAATCTAGCCTAAATTGCACAGTTGCTGTATTGCCATTCCCTGAGTTTATTGTAAACCCGACACATAAATATTATCCACAATCTTTATAATCTATCTTCCTACTCAATTTATATTACACCGAGTTTTTTCGTATCATTCATCATGGAATACCTCATATTTTATAATACAGCTAATAAAAGATTATTTGCTTAAAATTCTCATAAAATTTCACATATCATTTCAAAAAGGGGGAAAATCAACGCCAAATAAAATTTGTTAGTGACAAACGTTCTACTGCATGTTATATTTGGGCAACTGAGGCAGAATGTACCACCTTAATATATGTATGAATTCTGGCATATTGAATATGGGTGGTGGCAGATTTGTGTTTTGTGTGGTCTGTGGAACAAAAACAAATTTATGAAAATCGTGTGACTTATCATTAATTGCAAACAGTGGAGTGGCGTGTGTGTAACCGCCTTTCTCTACTGAAACTTTCCAAAAGTTTAAAATGTGAACGAAACAAAAATGCTGCGTTCATAATTTAGTGACGTTGTGAAACGCCATATCAACCGATATCATGCTGGGTGCCACAAATGATTTAAATCAACATGAAGTTGCAAAAATAAAACGCACATACATATACATACTCATTTACACGCAAAATAACCAAAAACTAAAAGTTGGCAAAAATCTAATGAAAATATGTCCTTTATTCATTAAAAGAGAGTGAGCGAGAGAAAAAAAACCAACACAAACAAAGTTGGAACTATTTATTATTATGCATACGACAGTTGAGCTGGTAATGGAAAGTTATTCTTTGGATCTCATGGTGTGCGAACTATATTCAAATTTTATTGGCTAGAAAAAGGGTTACTTCCTCTAAATGGGTACACTGGCCAAAATACATACATATATTTTTTAAATGTATGATATTATATATTATTTTTAATTTTCCACGTTTTATTAGCGGAAATAAAGGCCATCGAAAACATTTTAGGAACGCTTATTTATACATACATACATACAAGTACATATGTATGTTATGGTAAAATGGTCAAATTTTGAGAAAAATACCTAGCGTTAACAAACTGTTTTATATGATGACTCCAATGGTACATCTACTAGTTTCCAATCTAGTATTTCTGCTAGTAGCCCTACTAGCCCTATGGTACTACGGCTAGCATTCCGTCTAGCCCGTCATTCAGTACCCCTACTACTGTTCGTGCTAGTAGTGTGACTAGAAATCCGCCTAGTGTTCTAGTTTCGGGGCATAGTGCTCATCTCCATTCCAGGTAGCAGCAAAACAATGACAATATCATCCAATAGTCTCTAAAAAGGCACCCGCAGTAATCCGTGCAGACCGGTGATCCCATCGCTTTATGCTAAATCATGCAGTTTAACTGTAATGGTTTAAGGAACAAACCAACATGCTAATTGTTGCCCTCCAAGAGACAAAGTTGAGCAGCTGGTGTTACATCTCGCCTTCCAGGGAAGTCTGATATTGTCTGACGCCACCACCTGTCCCCTCTCATTGCGACCATTTCCTTGAAGTTATAAACTTTGCAGTTCATTCCGATGATACTAAGCCATGTATACATTCCGCCCGTCGACAGCATTGGGGCATGTTATCTGCTCCACGGAGATAACAGAATTGTCTTTGGTGATTTCAATGATCTTCACGAGATATGGCACTCTCTGTTGTCGAATGATCAAGCCTGTGTTCTTGATGCTTTCCAGAGACACGAATCGTACTTTGCTTAAATCAAAGAGGAATCCTCCACTTGAATTACAGCCACATATTCGAGCTCATCAGATATTTCAATAGTCCGTTCCTCTCTCCTTCCATTCACATCCTGAAAATCGCAAGTCGAACTAAATTCTGACCGGTTCCTTATGTCACTTGCGGCAACCCTCTTGTGAAAGAAAGGGGTGAGAAGACATTTTAAAAAAATAATCCTCAAGGCCGTAAAGTGCTTTATTCCGGCGTTCAGAATTCCTCTCATAAGACCAAAGTATCCATTCAAGGCTTCACATTTGTCGAAATAATTTTGTAATTGAAAGCGGAAATAGAGAACCTTGTTCTCGAACATATATTTTGCAAGTGGTTACAACATCTCAGCACAATTAATTCTAAGCGACTTTGATCCAAGTCTATCTGTTTCCAATAAAAATACAAAATCTTTCTGCTACAGATTCCAATGACATTTCTTATTTAGATCCCACTAGTGTACCGAACAGTTCTGCTACCAATTTATTAAGCCTCCATCCTTGTAAAACAAGTCCAGGCGCGATGTATTCCAGAGCATGTCAATTACGCGTGATTTGTTACTCATCTCCTTCATAGACAGTGAAGTTGACAGATTTATCTCCAAATTCAAACCATCCAAAGCCCTTGGTTCAGACGACATGGTAATGTTAAAGAAATTGGGAGAAGTAGGCTTGGAAAAGGTTTTGAAACTTCCAATTTCCCATTTGGTAATTTCGAACTTTTGGATGTTGGTTTGCATTATTCACATTCTAAAGCCAGAAAAATCCTCAACCAATGGAGAACCGTACCGCCCGATCTCCCATCTTTCACCTGAAGCAAAGTGTTTCTGCCATCCATATTGATCCACATTTACATGGTTTCAGGGAAGCTTATAGCACAACCACGCAACCACTGTTTTGCAAGAGATAACCACAAAGATTGCAAATGGACTAAATAATCGACGACCACCCGAACGGACCATTGTGACAGCATTCGATCTCTCCAAGGCGTGCGACACGATCGACCATTCGTCTCTCTACGGGTTGCGTCCAAATGTGAATCATCTTCACAAGGAGACAAAGATGCTGTCATTCAGACAACATAATGTGTTGCTGACTAGACAGTTCCTGCTCTCATGTTATCAGCCCTTACCATCACATAGTGATGGAAGATCCGCCACCAAGATGCATCTTTAAGGACTTCAGGTGCAATCGTGAGGACATCGAAAATGTCGCTTTTGAACTCACTGAACACCGTGCATTAACATGTGGTCTCCGAAGCCAGAAATGCCAAAGTCCTAAACCAACATTTTCCAGCAATTTCGGATAGTAATCAGGTTCTTCACACAGCTTACGTCCGGTTATAGTACAATTCTCAATTCCTTCAGAGAAAGTCTTATTTCCGGAAATTTTCTGGGGGAAAGTTTTGTAACTCAAAGGAGACTAAGTACCAAATTTCAACAATTTTGGTAAGATAATGTATTTAAAACGTAGGGGATAAAAGACACGAAGAAACGGTCCTGACCGGTACCTCTCTCATCTGAAGTGGACACTAACCTCCTCGGAGTGTCACTTCAGGGACTGCCTTTAACACCCGTTAAAGGTAGTGAGCTAACATGTGCCGAAGGATAAAAACTTGGGTTTTTGCGTCCGGTTAGTAACTCATCCCTTAAAAAAACATCCTACTATGAAAGAAACGAAGAAAAATAAAAACAAACCCCTCTAAAGTGGACGAACCCCGCAAATGTTTTAGGGACCATGATCTCCGAATCTGCACCTGACTGTTCGAACTTTTTATATAGAAGGTGGAGTTTAGGCACGGGCAGATGTACTTGAAAAGTACAAGGCCGATATTACTGCCATACAGGAAATACGATGGATTGGGGAAGGCGTCACATCAGTTTGGTTGCGGATTTGTAGTTGGTCGGAGGTTAAAATATCTGGTCTCCACCAGTGAATGAAAAACTTGCAACATCAGCTTTATTGGCGATATATTTTACGAGCGGTTAGAAGAAACTTATGTCCGTTGCCCTGCCCATGATATTAAAATTATTCTAGGCGACCGTAATGCCAAAATTGGAAAGCAGAATACCCTTGGCCCAACAGTCGGGAAATACAGTCTCCACGATGAAAAATTTGACAACGGTATAAGGCTGATGGACTTTGCAGCGGCAAGAAACATGTTAGTTAGCAGCACCAGATTTTAGCATCTCGACATTCATAAGGGCACCTAGCTGTCTCCGGATCAGAAAACAAGAAAGCAAATTGATCACGCTGTGATAGATGGAAGACATTCATCGATCGTGTTGGATCAACGATCGTTCCGAGGAACAAACATTGACTCCTACAATCACCTTATTGCAGCAAATGTGCATTCCCGAAAAAAAAACAAAAAATTGCCGGAGGGATGTGCACCCCGATTCATATTAGCTCAATGATATGGGACCTACAGTTTATCGCCGAGTCCGAACGGCGTGTCCACAGACACCACTTATATAGAAGTTTTACATGGTTGAAATACTCAGGAAATGTGGCCAACATTACTGAGGGGTATTTTGACACCGTTGAAAATTTGATGTTGTCTAGCCGGTGAATCGAACCCACGACCTTCTGGTTGCAAGGCGGGTGTGCGTACCATTGCACCACGGTGGCACCCAACGTTTTGGTATAGCCCCCATATAACGTACCCCCCATTTTCAGACCGAAGTGGATATAATTTGACATTTAAGGTTCTTAGTGATCATAAAACTTATATTCCAAATACGTTGGAAATTGATCCATGTTTTGGTATTGCTTCCATATAACGGTACCTGCCGATTTTCGGTATTTTGAGGATTTTAGCTACAATTTTTTAACGAAATAGCTGTTATTTGACATTTAAGGTTCGCAGTGGTCGCAAAAGTTATCAACAAAATATAGTCAACATAGGTCCATGTTTCGGTATAGCCCCCATATAATGTTTCACCTACAATTTTTAACGGAACTAGCTATAGTTTGAAATTTTAAGCTCTCAGTGGTCGCGAAAGTTCTCAACAAAAAATAGTCAACATAGGTCCATGCTTCGGTATAGCCCCTATATAACGTTACCTCCCGATTTTCGGTATTTTGATGATTTTACCTAAAATTTTTAACGGAACTAGCTATAGTTTGACATTTTAAGCTCTCAGTGGTCGCGAAATTCCTCAACCAAAAATCGTCAACATAGGACTATATTTTGGTATAGCCCCCATATAACGGTAGCTCCCGATTTTCGGTATTTTGAGGATTTTAACTACATTTTTAACCGAATTTGACATTTAAGGTTCTCAGGGCTCACAAAACTTCTCTGTCTAAAATTGTCAACATATTTCAATTTTTATACCCTCAGCATTTATGCTAACGAGGGTATATACACTTTCATACAGGCAAAATGGGCCTCATCGAAATAATGGTTTTAGACCCCAAGTATGTTTAGACGAAATGTGTTTCAGACAATTTGGAGTTGATTTAGCAATGTCCGTCCGTTTGTCTGGCTGGCTGGAGCGCACGATAACTCTCGAACCGAACAACCGATTCGGTCCAAAATTTGGCTTTCGTAATATTTTGTCCAAACTTAGTTTAAGTTCGAAGATGAGTTATATCGGTCCACTCCTTCCCGTACCTCCCCCACAAAAGTTCGGAAATGTTCGGAAAATTTGTGCACACGATAACTCTTGAAGGAAGTAACCGATTTGTTCAATATTTTGCACATCGTGAAATTTCTCTTAGACTTAGATAAGGTTCCAATTTGGACTCAATCGTTCCACTCCTTCGGGTACCTCCCACACAAAATTTCAGACAAGTTCAGTTTAGGACCTGTTCACGAATCGCTTTGATTTTTGTTGTAGCAACCTGTATTCACTGCCCCCCATATGACGGTATAAGTTTTATCAGGGTCAAGTCCATACTTCCTAAGAAAATAGCCTGAAAGATACAGAAATGCCCTATGACACCGTGTGTAGTGGTTGGAGCGCAAGATAACTCTCGAACGGATCTGCCGATTCGGTCCCCAATTTGGTCTTCGTAATATTTTGTGCAATTTTGTTTAAGTTCGAAGATAAGCCATATCGGTCCACTCGTTCGAGTACCTCCCACACAAAATTTTGGAAAAATTCACTTTAAGACCTGCTCTCGGATCACTTTGATTTTTGTTTAAATAACTTGCAGTCGCTGCCTCAATTACGGCAGTAAAAGTTTTTTTCAGGGGCAAGTCCATACTTTTTGAGAAAACAGCCCGAAAGTTGTAAAAACCCCCTATGGAACCATATCGCTCGTTTACTCAAAGAGTGACACATCTCAAAAAATCAAGTTTCGAGAAAAACGCATTTTAAGTTGGCGATGGAAATTTGATTTTCCAATTTAAAAAATTATTACTCAAGAGATACAATAACTACGTGGACCATATTTTGAAAGCAGCTAGCCAGATATCAGAGCTAAATTTCCGTGTAAGATCGAGCATGATTTGAAATGTTTTTGAGTTTATGAAGGACTGCATAAACTTAAAAAAAATTTTTTTTGTTGAATTATGCGAGGCTCGTAGTAAATGAGCTGTACCTCGTTGAGTTTTGGATATATCAATATGAAAATTTGACATATAGTAAAGTAGAGGTCGGACAAAATATAGAAATTGCTGACTCAGAAAACCCATTTTTTGAATTTTGCCACTCTATGAGTAAATGAGCGATATGTAGTGGCTGGAGGGCTCGAACAGAATACTGTGTTCGTTTACACTTTGAATATTAGACGAAATACGAAGGTGGTGCTTATATGTCCACTCCTTTCAATCTACCCAGGCTGAAGGTATATCTCTGTCGGCAAAGACGACTGATATTTTTACTTGTTTAGTATAGTTGCCTCCCGATTTTCGTTATTTTGAGAATTTTAGATACAATTATTAACCGAACTAGTTGTAATTTGCCATTTGAGGTTCCTTGCGGTCTCAATAACTCTCCGCTAAAATTTGTCAATATAGGTCAATACTTTGGTATAGTCCCCATATGACAGTACCTCCCGATTTTAGATATTTTGTGGAGTTTAGCCACATATGTTGACGGAACTATATGTAATTTTGCATTCGAGGTTGCCATTGTCCACAAAATTTCTCCACGAAAAAACGTCATTTACATGAGTCGCCCGATTGAAGACATTTTTTGATAAATGTTCTGACGGTATTTAGGTATGCGAGTTCACAAAATATCTCAACCTAAAATTGTGGACAGGAAACAAAACTAACTAATATTTTATGGCGGAGGGTATAAAAATGTTGAACTTGTAAGTTTAAATCATTAATAACGGACGTTTAATAGATAATAACCTGACATCTGATGGAATCGAATTCTTTTTAAGCAATTATCACGGGCTGCGACCATTTTAAGACTGGGAACCGCTTTCCTGGCTATCACATTTAGTTCTTATATTCCTCCAGTGTATTTAGGGTAATTTCCTTGATATTTTGTCGTCTAAAACCTAAAATTATTGCAATTGATTTATATTTATTCAAAGCGTTTTTTAAGGATATAAACTTCTTAGCCTATGTGTCCGTGGGACATGAGACTCTTACAGCTCGCGATAGAACTTCAGAATTTTAATCCACTCATCTCAATATGGGCAATATATTTAAACCATTTCTATGAACAGCAGCAAATAACTTAGTCTCGTCGTGAAAACATACAAATGTAATAGCCTAGGAATAAAACAAAATTGAATTTAAATTTATTGGTTGCATAACTGCGCGAGTACAATAACTAAATGACTAGCCCTACCTGTGAATGTCAAAAAAGAAAAGCAGAGGAGCCATACGATTTTTACAGTGTTTTATTTAACTGGCTTTGGTGTCCGTTTAGTTCAAATAAGGTAACTCATTTTCACACTGTTGCAGTTGACCAATCGAACTGAAACTTTGCACACTTTTCAGATTTGTATAGTGTTTTAACGGTGTTTTATTTAAATTGCATTTCAAATCTGGTAACTCAATTTTGCGACAGTTGCAGTTGACCAATCGGACTAATACTTTGTACACTTCTCAGATTTGGATGACAATACATGGATATGAAATCAAAACCAATATTGATAAATTTTTACCATTTTTACAATGTTTTTAAGGTGTTTTATTTAACTTGCTTTTCAAATCTGGTAAGTCATTTTCCATAAGTTGCAGTTGACCAATCGAACTGTAATTTTGCACACTTTTCAGATTTGGATGACAATACATGAATAACCAAATCCAATATAGGCCCATTTTTTCCTATATATATATAGCGGTACCATCCGATTTAGTTCAAATTTAGTAAGTCATTTTCAACGCATTTCAACGCTGACCAGTCGAACTGAAAATTAGCATACTTTTCAGATTTTTATGACAATACATGAATATGGGCCCATTTGTTTCTACATCCCTCATATAGCGGTACACCCGATTTCAGGTATTTTGAGGATTTTATCTTCATTTTTGCCCGAACTAGCTGTCATTTGGCATTTGCGATGTCCAATGATACAGACATTTCCCCTCCAAAAATTGTTAACATAGGTCCAGGTTTTGGTATAGCCTCCATACAGCGGTACCACCCGATTTCAAGTGTTTTAAGGAATTTGTTTTCATTTTTAGCCAGAATTGGCTGTAACTTGGCATTTTGGGTTCCCAATGGTACAGAAACTTTCCCGCAAAAATAATGGACATAAGTCCAGGTTTTGGTATAGCCTTTATATAACGGTACTACACGATTTCAGGCATTTTAAAGTTTTTATCTATGTTTTCGGCCTAAATTGACTATAATTTTGTTCTCAGTGATCAAAAAAATGTATTTACTAAAAAGTTAAAAATAAAAAAATAATTAAAAAAAATAATTTTCAGTATTTTATTTAGAAATGTACTTTAAACTAGAAAATAATTTCTCGCTTAGCCTCAATAAATTCATATATTCTTTCTCATGATGGAATCTCTCAAACAAAACGCTTGCTTGGAATCTCTCAAATAAATCGCTTACATTTGTTTCCTCGTTCAGCTTCAAATACCAAAAAAACCAAGCTATTAATCCCAACGCTTTAAAGGTTTTAAAAATTTGTAGGTAAAATATCCATGGAATACATTACATGCTCCCAAGGAACATTCTCACTAATCGGATGGCTAATAAACTAATTCCTCTAGAGGAAAGGAACATTCAACATTGATTTTTCAGGGAACTAGGCATTTCAACACTAGGTTTTAAGTACTGTTGATTTTTATAGTCAGCCATCAATGGTTGAACAGTAGAAAAATCATTCGGCAGATTAAGATAGTAAATTCCATATTGGCTGTATAACTGAGACTACAATGGCTAGTCAGAAAATTGAGGCTTAGACCGAAAACTTTGAATAACATAATTTTAATTTTTCTAAAAACGAAACGTTGCGGAAATAAATAAGAACTCCAATGCTCACACATAGAAAAAAATGATGTCCGGATTATGGAGGTAAGAAAAATCTGTGGTGTCCGGATTACAGTAAAATGTAAATGTAAAAAATTACAATTACAAAGGCAATATTTTCAAATAAAAATAAAATCAGCTGAGCCAGGCTGGGATTTGAACCCACGTCCTTGAAAAAAACGTGTTGTCACGGCGTGTTAGCGTTCAGAGCCAAACTTGTATGTCACATAGTGGTGGGTGTGTGGCTTTCCTTTTTTACTTGAATTATTGATCATTAAGCTCGATTCCAACGAGAAATTAATTTAAAAAAATTAAAAAATATAGTGTCCGGATTACGGCGTTGTCCATATTAACGAGTGTCCGGATTATCGAGACTATACTGTACTTTGTAGGGCCTCCGACGAGTATTTCGATCCTCGATATTATGGTGGAGGGTGTAAAAATTAAATTTCAAATTACGGAAGTAGTGTAAAAGATCAAAGTGGTTGGAAATCTATTCTAAATTTTGCGTATAGCAAAAAGGCTTACCTAAAAAGTAGGATACATAAATGTGCTAGACATTGACCTGGCATGTGTTCAACACTTGCCAGACTGTTGATTGTCGTCTGGAATTAATTTCACTTCTTCTCCCTTTTCTTTTGGTCAGTATGTATTTTCAGATAACCAAAGAAAAACCTGACAAAACCCATTAATCTTATCAAATTATAAGTGCGGAATACCAAATTAATTATATCAGGATGAAGTTTATCAATACATTTTGGTTAATTCAATATAACTGGACAGGGATAATGACCCAAAATAACGTCACAAAACTAACAAAATGAAAGGCGTATAAAGTAATTAATCAAAACATACGCTGAGCAATGCTATAATCAAAGTAAATAAAACTAAATATAAAATCAACAAGAGAAGCATTTTGTTATTGAATATCCTTTTGGGACGTTTGTGTGGGAAGAATTTTTTGTCTCCAGAAAAATAGCTAAGGGCATGGACATGGACATAAGATTGTGCCAAATGTGTATGTTTTATACGGCCATAGACACTCACAGAATCACTGAACAGAAGTGAAGGGGACAAAATAACAACAATCACTTGACATCTAACTTAAATAGGTTTAGATAGCAGCTACTGACGACTATTGATATATTTTTCAATGGCCAACACAAATGCAATAAAGTGAACAAAATAGACAACCCAACTGACATTAATTGAAGAAATACCAAGGGCACACCTGGGTAATACCAGAACCCGACGCAAGCATACCTACGTTGTTGTAGCTTAACGTGTCTCTTAGTATTAGAACGCACATAAACAGCATAGGGGTTATTGAATTACAACCTTTATAAACACCGTTGTTCATAGTACTCAATGTTTCGGTTTAATGACCTAAACCTGTGTGAAAAAACAAAACGAAGAAAAACAAAACACCCGCACAAGTCCCCCATGTGAACACTCTTAATATAAACAACACATTCACTCTTGTTGTCGTCCACCAAGTGGTTTCTAGAGGCCAGAATGTGCGACGACCATAAAATAGACATATTGCCACAAATGAACTTTTGATCAATACGTTCAAATTTGTCTTGGAATTTTTTCTCTTCTTGTATGCCGTTTTGTTCTGTGGTAAAAGTGGGAGTAGTGACTTTCTGCAGGTCACATCTAAGGTGTTGCGCTGTGACATTTTGGTAATTTCTTTTGTTTTCTTGGCATTTAGACAAATGAAACCCTTATATCTTCCAGGTTTTGCACAAAGTAAATTGAGAAAATTGCTTTGTTTGTTGTATATAAATGACCGCGTAATAGGCAATTTGAAAATAATGATACTTCGAACGCTACTTCTGTTTTATGTCCTCGGTGTTGTATTTTCATATGAGTATGTATTTGTAATACTAATTTACAAAATTAGCATGCATTTTTTATTGTTTGTTTAATGGTATTAATTTCCTTAAGAAGTAAAACAAATATAAAACAAGTAAATAAGTATCAATCGTCTTTGCCGATAGAGATATACCCTCAGCCTATCTGAATTGGAGCTATCATCTACGGACAGATCGAATATCGACTACGAAACCAAAATTATTTTCCCCAAAAATTATGTATTAAGGATGGTTTCAGAATTTTGTGGCCCTTTTTGAACATTAGAACTTGCCGACAAAGATGTGGATTAGGATTAATGCTCAAAAGTGTTGCGGTGGAGGTACATGAAGGAATTGATCGGCATAGTCCATTTTAGAAGTGGATCTTATTTTGACAATCATTTCTTTCCACTAGTCATTTTATTTGGACACCGTATAACTTAGAGCATTTGGAACACAATATCAGGAAGCATGAACTTGCCCACGAAAAACATAATATCGATGTAAACGGGACCACAATGGGAAGCATCGGTATAAATTTCCAAAAGTTCTTCAAACACTTCGCGCACTTAATCAAATATGTTGAGCTTTTGTGGGCGAGGTACCCAAAGGAAGAGACCGACATTAGCCATAAGGAGATCCAAAGTTTAGGCCAAACCGGTTCCTCCCTTCAACAGATATAGCGTGTACAATTTTAGTGATTTTTTTTTTTAATTTTTGAGGTGTCATTCCGGAAGTTGTGAACCGATAAATTTGGACAAAATAATAGGAAGGCCACGAAAGTTATCGTGCTCTCCAGCCACCACATATGGTGCCATATGGGGTGTTTACACATTTCGGGCTGTTTTCTCAAGAAGTTTGGAATCGAATCGAGTTGTATCTTGTCCTCCAACCTCTACACATGGTGTCATAGGGTTTTTTTGCAACTTTCAGTCTGTTTTCTCAGGATGACCGCAGTGAATACAAGTTGTTACAACAACAAGTAAAAAAGTATCAGTCGCCTTTGCCGACAGAGATATACCCTCAGCCTATCTGAATTGGAGCTATCATCTACGGACAGATCGAATGCATTTAGGGTATTTTCAAAATTTTGTGGCCCTTTTTGGACATTTGAACTTGCTGACAAGAATGTGGATTGGGATTAAAGTTCAAAAGTGTTACGGAGTAGGTACTTGAATGAATGGACCGGCATAGTCGAATATGGAAGTGGATCTTATTTTGGGAGTAAAATCTTTTCTATAAAGTCATTTCAGTGGGTTCAACTTATAACTTTTGGACAAGTATGCCTGGAAGAATGGTCTTGTGCACAGAAAACATAGTATGGCTGTAAACAGGACCACAACGAACAGCATCGGTATACATTTCCAAAGGATCTTCGAAAAGACTTACACACAAATGTTGAACTTTTGTGGGGGAAGTCCAATATGGAGAAGATCGATGTCGGTCATTTTGGAAGTTAAAGTAAATTTGGACAAAATATTAGGAGATACAAATTATTGAACAAATTGGTTGCCCCGTTCAAGAGATATCGTGCATACTATTTAAGTGACATTTTTTAAATATTGAGGGGGAAGTACCTAAAGTTGTTGCCCATCTTCGAACTGAAACTAAGTTTAGACAAAATATGACGAAGGCCAAATCCCATAGGGGTTTTTACACCTTTCGGGCAGTTTTCTCAAGAAGTATGGGCTTGCCCCTGAAAATACTTTTACCGTCGTAATTGAGGCAGCGAATCCATGTTGCTTTAACAGAAATCAAAGCGATTCGAGAGCAGGTCTTAAAGTGAACTTTCCGAAATTTTGTGTGGGAGGTACCCAAAGGAGTGTATAAGATATATATTAGGGTAGATATATTAGGGTGTGTAAAGTATGGACCCTTCAAGAGTTATCGTGCGCACAATTTTTTCGAAAATTTTTGAACTTTTGAACTTCGAACTTAAACTAAGTTTGGACAAAATATGAGGAAGGCCAAATTTTGGACCGAATCGGCAGATCTGTTCTAGAGTTATCTTGCGCTCCAACCTCTACACACGGTGTCATTGGGTTTTTTTGCAACTTTCAGTCTATTTTCTCAGGAAGTATTGATGTGCCCCTGATAAAACTTGTACCATCGTATGGGGGACAGTGAATACAAGTTGTTACAACAAAAATCGAATCTGGTCCTAAACCTAACTTTTCCAAATTTTGTGTGGGAGGTACCCGAAGGAGTAAACCGATTAAGTCCTTATTTGAACCTCGTCTAAGTCTGGCAGAAATTTTACGATGTGCAAAGTATGGACCACATCGGTTACTCCCTTCAAGAGTTATCGTGCGCACAAACGTTCCGAACTTTTGTGGGGGAGGTACCGGAATGAGTGGACCGATTTAACCCATCTTCGAACTTTAACTAAGTTTGGACAAAATATTACGAGAGCCAAATTTCGGACCGAATTGGTTGATCCGTTCGAGAGTTATCGTGCGCTCCAGCCAGCCAGGCAGACAGACGGACGGACGGCGGATTGTCTGAAACGGATTTCGTCCAAACATACTTGGGGTCTAAAACCATTATTTCGATGAGGCACATTTTGAACGTATGAAAGTGTATATACCCTCGTTAGCATAAGTGCTGAGGGTATAAATATCAAAGCGGTTCGAGAGCAGGTACTGAACTTATTCGAAATTTTATGTGAGAGGTACCCGAAGGAATGGACCGATTGAGCACATATTGGAAGCTCATATAAGTCTGGTAGAACATTGACGATGTGCAAAGTATGGACCAAATATGTCACTTCCTTCAAGAGTTTCATGCACATACATTTTCCGAACATTTTCAAACTTTTGTGGGAAAGGTAACGGAAAGAGTGGACCGATATAATCCATCTTCCAACTTAAACTATGTTTGGACAAAATATTACGAAAACCAAATTTTGGACCAAATCGACCACCCAGGCAGACAGATGGACAGACGGACATGGCTAAACCAACGCCAAACTAACTGAAAGGGATTTCGTCGAAAAATACTTGGGGTCTTAAACCATTATTTCGATGAGGCACATTTGGAAGCAAAATAATTAATATATTTATATTTGACTACTGTCGACAATGTACTGGAAAGCTTTGCACAAGAGAAAAAGAAGAGAAGCAGATTTATTTGCCATTGAAAAAATACTTCAAAATATTAAAATTGGGATAGCTTAGTGCATTTTGCAATAACTCTGATATTTTACCATTAATACCAACACCGAAATCCGCATTGGAAATAAAATTCCACAAATTAGAAATAGGGAATAGAGGCTTTGCTTTTGGAATACCCCTACTAGAAGGGCGGAGATATTTTCATATTTGAACATTTCGACGCTTGAATATTATCTGACCATCATCAAAATCAATAGCCTTTTCCTCTCTGGGACCCCCACTAACCACTAAAATTTCGTTAACGTACGACCAAAATTGCGATGTGGAAAAATGGGAATCCTTTACTGACTACTGCGATATCTCCGTTGTTTGACCACCTTCGTCAATCTACTTTCTTTTTGGAATATTCATACCAGAAGCGATGATATAACATAAGAATAAAACGCTGAATTTTCCCCACATACGTTTTTACCCATTCCTACACATAAATATTATCCGACCATCACCAAAAGCAAAGGGTTTCTTCATCTCTGGGACCCCCATTAACACTCGTGACGATCCGATCTAAATTGCTATATGTTACATGTTTACAAAAATTGAAAAATTGGATATATTAACGGCTATTGCGATATCTCCGCTGTTTGACCAACAACGTCAACCTACTTTGCATAATTTTAAAGGAGAGATGATTTGCTTTTGTAAGGCTACCAGCCAAAACTGTGATACTCGACATTACAAGTGAAATCCCAGAAATGAAAACATGGGTTGGATTAGCGACTTTTGCGATATCTCCGGTGTTTGTCCACCTGAGCCAATCTATTTTACATCGTTTAAAATGTGAAGCTCTTCACGTTTATTATCACTTTTGAAATACTCGCAATAGAAGCAGAGATATTCACATTAGAATAAAACCTTTTTGGCCAAAACCAACTTATAGTACCCTCTCCACATAGTGGTGTAGGGTATAATGACTACAGATTGTGGGTGCGAGCATGGGATATCTCACGTCAAACTTTTCCCCAGATATGATTATAATCTGGAAGGTTTGTCTCCGTGGATGCTATATATGACAGAAAATATGTCGTCGGTCTATGCAGATTACATGGATAATGTATAGGTTTGATACGTTCCAACTTAACTTCCCGAGCTCAGTCGATCACGGATGCTGATTGACATCATCGTGCTTCTCCTCTGCACGTTCCCTCTGCGCACACCGTAGAGCGCTGATGCCAACGAGCGGTGGTTGTTGAGTTTTCTCTCATTGGATTATGTAAATGTAGGTGTATAAATCGACTCAGATCCTCTGCGATCGCTGCAATCCTTTGCGATTGCAAGAACCTCTGCGTTCACTTGTCGACCAACCGTTGAAGAGTTATTTTGTCGCGTATTAACCAATCGTCTCGCGTTAATACTAACCGGCCTCTGTCTCCACCCCAGATTACAATTGGTAATCTTTGTTACTACTAACCGGCCTCTGTCGATTACAGACCGATTTCATTGGTTTTCCTCATTTTGTAAAGCTTACTAAATTTCCTTCTTGATAAAAGTAAATAATTATGCAGTTTGGTGTCTTCTACGCAGCCTAGAGCACGAGGAAAAGCATTTTCCTGTTTTTAATGGGTTATTGTCACACTTAAATCACTATAACCTAACCACTTGTCACCCGATTTTTTAAAATTATGGCTTGTTCGAAAGACATGATTTTCACCTTTTAAATAAAAAATAAACTGTAAAAGTCCATTGTGGAAAAAAGAAGTTATGTCCGTTTTAAGTTGAAAATCCAAGAAACCCCGTTTTACCGTTATAAAATCAAAAAACGAAGTGACCCAAAGAAACCAAATGTATTTTCGTCTTCCATGGACTCCCATAAAACTGAATATATGCATCAGAACACCTGCAAAAGAATTTTGTCAACTTTTGTAGCACAGTGTAATTGTTTCACAAACATCAGAGAAGGGACAAGGGAGACTTCTCTCATACCAATGAGTGAGTGTACCCCGATTCATATTCGTTCAATGATATGGAACCCACGGCTTATCTCCGAGTCCGAACGGCGTGTCCTAAGACACAGCTTGTAGAGAAGTTTTACATGGCTTAAATACTTTGAAAATGTCACCAACATTAGTGAAAGGTATTTTGCCTCCGTTGCAATTTTGATGTTGCCTGGCTAGGGTATCGTTTTGAAAAAAGGTGGCAAGGCGACAATTAATTTGCAATAATGCAAAAACTGGGAATGGGAAATGTGGTTCTCTACACAAAACCGATTATATATTAGGCAGTAGGCCCGTTATCTAGCATACGCGTTATTGTTATTTGCATCAGGGGAAAGGTCAGTAGTTCTTTTTCCATAAGAAGGCTACTTTGCCGGTATATGCCCTCCAGGAAATAAAATATAAACCAAAAATATTTTTTTAGTAATTGCCCATTTTACCCGCTAAACAATATCAGATCATCATCCAAATCTTCCACCTAAACTCTTACATGGTGCAAACTTTCGTGATTATTGAACTATAATTGCGACCTCTAACGTGTTTATGCCCAGCAAACCAATCGTACCGATATCGTAACGAAATCGGAACAAAACTCGGACGTTACGTCCGATATCTGATCCGAAATCGTAACGATATCTTAACGAAAGTTGTATGAAGTGGTTGACATAATTTCGATTTCGTAATAATGTCGTATGAAAATCGGAGGTACCTTCCGAACTTTCGTAAAGATTTCTGAACGATTTTGGAATAATTTCGTATGATTATTGAAGGAAAAAATTTTTCTCTGATGCCTCTTTTTTATTGATAAATTTTCTTTGTTATGTTTTTTATTGGAAGATTATAATTTCAATGATATCTAATGATTTTCACTGTTGTTATCATTATACCCTATACCACAAAGTGGAAAAGGGTATTATAAGTTTGTTTTGGTAAAAATTCATGTAACACCGCGAAATATTCGTCGGAGACCCCCAATGTGGTATACCAATCTTCATATCTCGACGAGATAAAGCGATTTTGAGATGTGTGTCTGTCCGTCCGTCCGTCTGTCCATTATAAATTGTAAACACGCTCCAGGCCGCAATTATGGACCGATCGTCACGAAATTTTGTATGGAGGTCGGGTTCAGATCAGAATAGATCCCTATTCTTATTGGTGATGATCGAGAAATATTAAGCGGGTGAAATGGACCAAAAACAAAATTTTTATCCGATTTTGTAGCAGCTCTGTATGTCGCAATTATAGTCCGATCGCCTCGAAATTTTAAATAATGTAAGATTATATGACAAAGAAGAAGCTTACAATTTGAGATGGTGATCGGATGATGTTTAGAGGGTTAAATGGACCACAACTTTTGTGTGAAAATTGTGAAAATTTTTAATATACCGGTAATATCTTTATTCCTGGACCACACATTCCGCCCACATAAATAATATTTGCAAGGACAACTCTTGCCCTTTCAATTAATGCCAATTATGTTGATTTATGTGGTCAGATAACAGAGTTACAGCCTAATATATCGAGTGTTTTGCTTGTAATGTAATCAAAAGCATACTAGAGGTCGCAATTATAGATCAATAGTCACGAATTTTTGCACGATGTAGGGGTTTAGGTCGAAGAAGATGCCTATAATTTTTGATGATGATCTGATATTATTTAGCGGGTGCAATGGACCATTACTTTTGTATACTAAATAAAAACATTTTGTTTTTGGTCCATATTTGAATCCCTGGAGGCCATATACCGGCAAAGTCGCCTATATATGAAAAATTAACTACCGGTCTTTCCTCTAATGAAAATTGCAATAATATGTGTGCTTGGTAACGGACCTACTACCTAAGATATAATGAGTTTTGTGAAAAGAACCACATCTTCCTCCCATGCTACAAATTTTCTCTATCATGACAGACAAATTCCCAGTTCTTACAAATTGCGTGGAACCCTATCATATTACCTGTCCAATTGTTAAAAATTTTAAGATGTAGCAGTAATTGCTAAACCACGCCAATTTTCAAATTTTAGAATATTTCTTAAAATGTACTGTATATAATTGTTCCGCAAACATCCCAGTAGGGACAAGGGAGCCTTCTCTCATATCAATGCGAACACCGATTAATATCAGCTCAATTATATGTAGACAGCGGAATTTTATGCAACACCTATTTTTGTAAAATTTGCATATTTTTGGCTTCTAAATAAATTCCAATCGAAATATATCACATATGCAAAAATATGCGAAATGTATAAATTATGCATATGCAAATATTATTTTTGCATATGGAAAATTTCTGTATTTCACATATTTTCGTATGCTACATATATTTCAATAATATCTTCTAAAATGTTTATGTGTACATTTTTCTGTTTGAAATTCACTTCAGACAAGTCAATAAAATAGAGAAATCTGTAACCAGAGCCACAATCTTCAAAATTTCGAAAATGGGGAGCTTTCGTTGTATGGGAGCTATATGAACGCCTAGACCTATACCGACAAATTTCAGATGGAAAGCTTAATACCCCCAATGAAGACTTAATACCAAATTTTAGCCAATTCGGAGGGATATTGAGACCATAACCTTCAAAGTACAGGAAATCGGTAGGTTCTGGTTATGGGAGCTATGTATATGAAGACGTGGACATATAACGACAAATTTCAGGTGGAAAGGTTTTTTTACCTCCAACGAAGACTGAATACAAAATGTCAGCCATTTCAGTTTGATATTGAGGCCACAACCTTCAAAATACCGGGTATCGGACCTATACCGATAAATTTCAGGTCGAAAATTGTGATGAACGAATACTTAATACAAACTTTCAGCCAATTCGATGGGATATTTAGGGCACAAAGTCTTGCATATTGTTTAGCAAATATGTCAAAATATGCAAAAAATTAGGTCCAGACTAAATGTCCGTTCTAAAATTACTTATTGGTGCCACAATGGTACAATTGTTTGCACACCCGCCTTGCAAATTTCCAACGATGGCAAAATACCCTCAGTAAAGTTGGCGACATTTTCTGAGTATTTCAACCATGTACAACTTCTCTACAGGTGGTGTTTTAAGACATGCCTTTCGGACTCGGCGATAAACAGTAGGCCCCATACTATTGCTGTAATATGAATCGTGGTGCACGCCCTGTCCCTTCTGTGATGTTTGTGGAACAATTATTATATTGTTATTTAAACATAATGTGATAAGGTTCCAGACTCCAAAAATTTATTTCTTACAATGAGCTTATTTGTCAAAAAGAAACTTTGATTTGCTGAAAGCTAACTCGCAGGATAGTGGTGTAGGGTATCGTATGGTCGGCCCTGTCCGACTATAGCCTTTGCTTACTTGTTTTTTAGTTATAGTAGAACAATGTAAACATTGTGTACGAATATGTTGAGTCTATCAGCACTAGCTTGAATTATTATATGTTGCATTTATATTTTTAAAATATTTAAAAAATGTATATGCAAATTTTATAACCAACCATTTTGTTTTTCGACAACAAACTAAAATGTTGCTTGTTAGATATATACGACATATCGATCCGAATTCGTAACGAAATCGGAAGAAAAACATTAGCATATTCGAAGGGAAATTTACTTCCGACATTTTCTCCGAAATCGGAACGAAATCCCCTACGAAAAATCGTATAGAAATCGATACGAAATCTAAACGATTTTGCTTCCGAAATTGTTCCGATATGTCGGACATTCGACATTTGGTTTGCTGGGTGATTACACTGTAACTCTGTTATCTTGTCATGTACACCAACACAATTGACATAAATAGAAAGGTCAAGCATTCCTCTTCCAATTATAGCTTACTTGCCCGGAATGTCTCTTCCAGGAATGAAGATATCACTTTCACACAAAAGTTGTGATCCATTTAAAAGTTGTGATCAATCCCCAACTCAAATTGCAAGCTTCCTCTATTTCCTTCCTCTATTGTTGTGACCTACAGAGCCGCTACAAAATTGGATAAATATTATGTTTGTTCACGCCGGATTTCCCCAATCGACAACCATAATTCGCATTTTCCTACGTTACGAAATACTTGCATTCGGCATCCCTTATTCTGTTCAGAATTGTACCTGTATGCTCTCATTTTCTCTCTTTGAACATTCTTACTAAACTTACATTGTAATTTTCTTCATAATAAACACTTATAAACTAAGCATCAACCAGTACTGTTGTCCTTGGTAAGAAGTCGTTCTGTATCACTGAATTCAATAAAGAAGAACCATAATTGTTCTTACTCCAAAATTCTAAAATACTGCATTTTCTTTCCTTTTTTTCTTTCCATTATTCCTTGATGGATGAATCTTTAGGAAAATATTTCCACTATTGAAATATTTTCGAGGCTCACATCAAGAAACCAACCGCCCTTCATTTCTAGTGAGAACACCCACAATTGGCGTTTTCAATGTTTTTGGTCCATTTCACCCGCTAAATATTTCACGATCATCACCAATAAAAATAGGGATCTATTCTGGTCTGAACCTGACCTCCATACAAAATTTCGTGACGATCGGTCCATAATTGCGGCCTGGAGATTGATTACAATTTATAATGGACAGACGGACGGACGGACACACATCTCAAAATCGTCTTATCTCGTCGTCCAGCAAAATGTTTGCCTCCAAAGATGCAGTTAAATGATATGTACAAGTGATCTGGATGTGCATCAAATTATGCATTTTCACTGATGATTTTTACAAGAGCGTGACTACTGAAAGATGCACTCCAAAGCACTGCATTTTAACTAACCCTTTGGCACTGCATTTTAACTGACCCTTTGGCATTGCATTTTAACTAACCCTTTTGCACTGCATTTTAACTAACCCTCTGGCACTGCATTTTAACTGACCCTTTGGCATTGCATTTAACTAACCCTTTGGGGTAGAATAGGAGGCAGTCCAAAGCACGTGTTTGGTACAGGCATTCTGCGGAAATTGTGCAAGCCATTACAAAATATGCCAGAACAAATAAAATGCATTTATTATTTGTGCAAAACAAAAATATTGACAACTTTATTACATTAACACAAATTATGGAAATTCTCCATTGAATTCAATCGCAAACATGCGTGTTTCCTCCGCTTGCATTTGTTCCAAGCTGAACTGTTTTTGCTTCATTTGCTAAATGGGTTGTCTTCCCATCACCAGTTAAGATTTCGACACGTACTCCAACAGCACTCCATTCGGAAATTTTCTTCTGGTGAGTTGCCGGAAAAATGTTCACAAATTAAATATTATTTAAATATTAAATATTATTTAGTTTGTACTAACAAATGTTTGGACATGTTAACACGCTTATCTCTTTTTGGAAAACGAAAGCCGCTGCCTGTAGAGATGTACAATCTGATTTATGTACATATAGGGATCTCTAACAACTGCTAATAAAATGTAGCGAACGGAGTGCCTTTTTCACGACTCCGTTTGGACTGCATCCGGATGCTGTTAAATTGTGAGGAATTGGAGTGCCTTTTTCACGACTCCGTTGAACTGCATCCGGATGTTGTTAAAATGTGACAAGTGGATGTGATTCTTTGGATTGCATCCAAATGCGGTTAAAATGTGAGGACTGGAGTGCCTTTTTCACGACTCCAGTTGAACTGCATCAAAACATGCCGTGACAGAACTAGTCCACATTGCACTACTTCCAATTTATTTTGCTGGGTATAAATGCACTAAAACTAGAAAATAATTTTTCGCTAAGCCTCAATAATTATATTCTTCATGATGGAATCTTTTAAATAAAACGTTGGCCGAAAATGTAGATACAAATTTAAAATGCCTGAAATCGGGTGGTACCGCTATATGGGGAATATACCAAAACCTTGACCTATGTATGTCCAAAATTTTTGGTGGAGAAGTTTCTCTACCATTTGAAACTCCAAATGCCAAAGTACAGCCAATTCGGACTAAAAAATAATTAATGTACTCTGCTAAATCTTCAGCAAGAAATATGGTTTACAATTGCGAAAGCTTAACTGCTTGCTATGATAACTTTTAAAGATAGGAAATTAAGAGTAATATTGAAATTACAATCATTCAAAAAATATGAAAATACGAATTAGATTAAATCGGTTGATGCGCATCCGATTTTCGATACAGCGAATCAATCTCTTTTAATACCTATGTATATTTTGATGTTTGACTCAGCGGCATTGTGTGCCGTCAGTTGCATCTCACAATGCCAAAAACCTTAAAGTGGGTAAAAGTCGAGCACTGTGCATACGATTTTGATGCGCATGCGGTTTCATTAGCGCACATCAAAAATGCTTCAATATACACCTATTTCAAACAGATTCTTCTAGAACCGCGGATGTGCCTCCACATTCTATTTTGCGTAGAAGACCCATATTACTCGCATATCTCTGTAATCGCAAATATTACAATCGCGTATAAAGAATTCCATTTATGTAATAAATTTCAAAGAAAATCGCGTATTAGTACACGGATTTGTCAAAATATATTTTTGCTGATTTTCTTATTTTCAAGGTATCTATATTCGCGGTTTAAGTAGATGGATTCGATCGCGAAAGGGCTCATTAGACCTGTCGCATAAAAAACTAAATTCAAGCGAGGTTCAAAGGAAATTGAATGACACTTGTACATTTTAACTGCAAAAAATAGGTTTTTTTAAGAAAATTCACGCATCAAATTTTGGCTTTTTGACTCCAATTATTAGGATACTGTGAGGAACACACTCATGAGATATACATCAAACGACGTAAAATCACGAGTTCTATAATCCTATTATGAGTTTTGAATATTATCTTGCTGCGCGTCCGGATTATTAAAAAAACTAAAAAACCCCGAAATTCCGGCTTTAAAATGTCAGCATCAATTTTAAGTGGATGCAGTGGATATATCAAAAAATCATACAATAATATGCCCATGGAGTATTCTTTGAGTCTTTTTTTTTTTGCATATGTTTATAAGATGTAAGGTTAAGCAAGAAATCGGAAGGGAACATAAATAAACTTCTTGGCTTCAACCAATTTTTACCTATTTTTCAACATTGGCGCCAACACAGCTTCCACGTAAATTAATTTTAATGGTCGACATTATGGGGTCCCTCCTAAAACACATCGTTTTAAAGAACTTCAGTTATGCTATATAGAATATGTTAACAGTTCGCGAGTTCTGAATGGGTGAAACTCGGATTCATCGATTGTAAAACATTTTTGATTTTTACCATATATACTTTATAGGGTCTCCAACGAATATTTCGTTGTGTTACAAACGGAATGATAAATATTATTATACCCTCCATATTATGGTGGAGGGTACAAAAATCTATTCAGAATTCTCAAGATTAATAAAATTTGGGCTATACTAAAACATGGACCTATCCTGATAATTTTTAATGGAGAAGTTTTGTGACCAATGGGAATTTCAAATAGGAACTGCACTGGGAATTTCATTACGCGTAGTTCGGTCAGAAAATATAGTTAAATTCTGTTATCGTTTTATTGTCGACCTTTGATTTTCCTCTTTCTTTTTGTGATTTAGTTCGGCTGTAGGTATTGTTTAAATAAAACAAAGAATTTTCGTTTTATTTTAATTATTTTTTTCCGATATTTCGGCCGTCTCGGACGATCATCATCAGGGATCTTTTGAAAAACAAACATAAAACATTGATTACATAAATGTTTTAACAAAAATACTTAGCAATATCATACTTTTGGTATTATTTAACAAATATCAACTGTCAATCCTGCATCACTGGTGTTGTTAAACTGAAGTTTTTCTTAGTTTTTTGATGTTTCTGTACGACATTCCGATATATTTGCGCACAGTGTTCTGTATCGGTTTTGTAATATGTTCTTTTTTCAGTTGGCACATTTATTATGTGCAACATTTCCATCATATATCGGCGTTTGTAGTTATTTTCTTGAGTGAGTATTTTAACATCTTTTAGATTCGGGGTATGACCTGTTGTAGAACAATGAGCAGCAAGAGCTGTTTTTTGTTCCACTGGTTTGTGTTTGGCTTTTTGATCTGATTTGTGTGCACTAACCCTGGTTTTTAACCTAGTTTTTGTGGTGCCAACATACACTTTTAGCATATGTTGATAGACTACATTTGACTTATTGTCGTTAGATATTTTTGTTTTTGTACGGCTGAAAAACTTGTAGTTTGTATTGGTAGTCTTTAGAGCGATTTGGTATTGATCTTTATTGTACAAGTTACTGCCAGTAAACCGTTCTGAGAACCCAGGAATATATGTGGATCTTTTGTACGTTTTATCACTTTTTTTCTCTATGTTCAGTATTCTTGTTAATGACTTAATAAAACAACATTTTTTTCTTGTGTGTTGTTTAAATCCTCGTCTTCCGACTGAAGGATTCTGATGCATTTTCTTACTAAAACATAAAAATGTTTCCTGTTTAATGCCACAAAGGTCGAAATGGATAAGTGGTAAAGTGGACTATTCGAGTTTTTCCAGCTTTCATAGACGTTTTCTTTTATTTGCCATCATATTTGTTAAAATAAACTTCAAACTGTCTGGAAAATACTTATCTAAATGGGAGCCACCCTGGTGCAGTGGTAAGCACGTTCGCCTGGCCCTCAAAACTTCCACGGTTGAATTCCCTAAGAGTAATGCTGACTTAACTTTTCCAAGTATTTCAGCCATAAAAATCATATCTGCAAGTGATGTCATAAGAAACCCGTTTGAACTCTGCGGTAAAAATAGGTCCCATATTATTTAGACAATAGGAATAGGCGTGCCCTCATTGATATGAGAGAAGTCTCCCATGTCCCTCCGGTGATGTTGAGCAACAAAATACTTTAAATATGGGGGCCCTATTAAGCATAAACCAAAATCCAGACGGCCTTTAGTTTTAAATAACGAAGATAATAACAAAGCGAATGATCCACAGATTATTTTTTCTAATAGAGGGAAAAAATTAATCATTCCACGACATATCGGCAAATTTTCTAAATGGAATTTCTTTATAAATGCAATCAAACTTTGGAACCAGTTACCAACCAACACATTAGTCATTGGCAATTCTAAAATTTGCAATGTTCAAAGGATTTCAAGGATAATTGATCACACACCTTATCTGTATCTATCCATCAACTATATAACACTTTTTGCTGTTGTGTGGGGAACCAAATAAATAAGTAACAAGTAAACAAATTTTATAGTCGGACGGGGCCGACCATGTGATACCCTGCAATTATCTACTAACACGTCAAAATTCCTTTATTTAAGAAATAAAGTTATTGTAAGAATTCGACCGTGTCGTAAGACTGCACTTTTAAAGAAGTTGTTCATGGCTGAAATACTCAGGAAATGTCGCCAACATTACTGAGGGGTAGTTTGCCACCAATATAAATTTTATGTTGCCTGGCCGGAAAAAATTCATATTCAATTATACGTCAGGAGGCTGTGGGCGCCTTCGCCTTCACCAAAATTAATATTAAAAAAACTTTAACCACAGCTACACCGAGTACATTTTGCAAAAATTGGCTAAGCTATCCCACGCTGCAATATATTTATAAAAATCCAATTGGACAATTAATACGCTGAGGATCCACGTAATTTGCAATAATGGCAGAACTGAAGATTTCTCTGTCATGATAGAGACAATTTGTAGCATGGGAGTAAACTTTATATTAGGGAGTAGGTCCGTTATCTAGCAGACACATTATCGCAATTAGCATCAGGGGAAGCGTCAGTAGCTCTTTTCCATATGTAGGCTACTTTTCCGGTACTAAAAAAACCATCTGGCCTAGGTAACACGCGGTGTCGCCAGGCATCATTTGACATTTTTTTTTTAGAAAAAATTACAGTTTTTAGCCTAAGCGTAGTCAGGACAGTTTAACCTACGACCATGTGTTGTGTTGTTTAAAGTGACTTAAAAAACATTTAGCAAAAAATGGAATTTACTTGTGAACATGTTCGTCCTAAAATTTTTCACAAATTTCGACATGGATAATCACGACAAGAGTGCATCAATCAAATTAAATCTGTGTATGTCGATAAAGGGCCATCCTGGCTTAATAAATTCAATCGTGACCAACACTCACAAAAACACGAAAGCCGTGAAGGTCGCCCAAACTCGGCCGTTGTGCCAGAAAACAATTAAGCCGTGCGTGAACGGATAATGCAAGATTATTAATATTATAATGCAATGTTATTAATCGTGAGATAGAGGCATCCTTGGGCATTTCTTCCACCAATTAAGATTTTGTATTGCATGAACACCGCAAAAACGGATTTTTCTCGCTGGATCCAGCAAAATTGGCCAATCGCTCAAACAAGGCTCTTGTGGGCTTGTGCAAAAAATTGTGTATACAAACGATCGCGGTGTTTCAAACAACATTTATAAGATCGTAACAGACGACGAATCTTCGATATATGCTTAGGAGTCCGAAACAAAACAGGAATCGTCCATTTGGGTCTTCGAAAGCGAGCCCAATCCAACGAAAGTTGTTAATGCAAGAAGACCTTCGAAGCAAATGGTCCCCTGTTTCTTCGGCAAAACTGACAGTGTGGCGACTATACGGCTTAAGATGTGTAGGACGGCTAATTCTGAGTGCTACTCTACAATTTGTTTGCCTGAAGTCTCCTTAGAAATTCGAAAAACGAACAACAGAAATCGAATCTTTCTGCATCATGACAATGCCCAACACATGGTCGCATGTCAAACCGTCCTAAGTACGCTTAGCCTAAAAACTGTCAAACTTTACAAAAAAATGTCAGCTGACGCCTGGTGACTCTGCGTGATGCCTAGGCCATTAGGGTTTTTAGTGCCCCCCGTATGCGCTTCAGGAATTAAAATATGGACCAAAATTAAATTTTTGTATCTTTCATAGAAAAGTAATGGTCCATTTCACGCGCTAAATAATATCAGATCATCGTCCCAAATTGTAGACATCTTCTTCGACCTAACCTTTTACCTCGTGCAAAATTTCGTAACTATTGCGACCTCTATCGTCTTTATGATTACAGTACAAACAAATAACTGTATATATTAGGCTGTAGCTCTGTTATCTGACCTCGTATATCAACATAATTGGCAACAATGGATAGGTCCAAATATAACTCACGTGGTCGAAATGTGTCTTCCAGAAATAAAGATTTAAGCTGTATATTAAAAATGTTCACAATTTTCACACAAAAGTTGTGGTCCATTTAACCCTCTAAATTTTAACTGATCATTATCTCAATTGGCAAGCTTCTATTAGACTATTATTGTGACCTACAGAGCAGCTACAAAATTGGATAAAAAAATTTTTTTGGTCCATTTCACCCGCTAAATATTTCACGATCATCACCAATAAAAATATGTAAAATTTCGGGACGATTGGTCCATAGTAGCGGCCTGGAGTTTGATTACAATTTAAAATGAACAGGTGTAGGGTATAAAAATAAATAAAAAATTTATTCATAAGTTTACCATTTAATCATAAACTTACCAAGAATTAGCGAGCAATGTTTAACTCACATAATAAATTAATCCATCCAGAAACGAATAGCAGTGATGAAAGCTGGTTTCATATCTCGAGAAGCCCGAAATCGTAAAAACGTCATGAATATGCCCACTCAAAACGTGTTCTCTCGAATTTTGGAGGACTGTTATATTTTCCGATGAATCAAAATACATATATTTGGTTGTAGAGAAAGGCAGGCGAAGGCATGCAACCCAAAAACCCAATATAAACTGTTAAACATGGAGGTGAAGTATTATTGGTTTGGGGTTGCATGGCGGATAATGTGGCTTGAAATTTAATTACAATTTTGGTGGGCGAACGGACACATATCGCTAAATCGGTTTATCTCGACGGGATATGCAAAATGGTATAACACAAGGGGTGGATGAATATTTCGCGGTGTTACATGAATTGTGGTGTATGGTACAAAAAATACATTTTCTTCTTAAAATCGTACATTTGTTGGCATGGTGATTTTAATTGGTCACCATCGCTTTAATTGAACTAAATCTGGGACGTCATTACAATTAAGAATAAAAATGGAAAATAAGATTTGCGAGATCACGTAAGCCGACCTATCTCGGATAAATGTAAAGCTGAGATGTTTCACTTTCATGGATAGTTTGTTTTGGATATCCCTTATAAAAACGGAAACACTCGTAGAAAAAGTAAAACAAGTAAAAAGTCGTTAAGTTCGGCCGGCCGAACTTTTTATACCCTCCACCACCGACGTAGCCAGGGGGGGGGCCCGGGGGGCCCGGGCCCCCCCCGAAATGATTTTCGTTCCCATAGGATATTAGCTTATGTTACACATTTTTTTAATTTTTGAGTAAAATTTTAAAATGTTTTAGATTTTTAAAGAAATATGTAAAGTATTTGGGTCAACTACATTGGTTTACTTATTGAATGTATGAAATATTGAAGAAGTTAGGTTTTTTGAGCAATTTTCTGCATAGTTGTTGGTTAGTTTTAAGGTGTTGTTTAAGCGTTTAATAGTAATTTTAGGCTGACTCTAAGTGTTGTTGAGTTCAGAACAAGATGTTTACTGGCTTGTAAACAATATCTAGAAAAAATCATTCTTGTGGTCTTATTCTTTATTATGTTTCAAATTTGCAAAAAAAAGAACTATACCAACCATTTTTTATGATAAAACTTCTGTTCCACCGCAGTCTCGTTCGTTGAGATTCTAATAATTCTTTTGTTACAAATTAGTAAATGTTTATTGTACAAAAAAGGATTTTTCTGTCGTACTTTTATGTTTTGTTCTACCTTTCGAATGTTAATAAAACCAAGATTAATGAGCTTGAGGTCAATATTTATATTTTATTTATTGCATATTATTCCCAATATTTCGAAGTTACATTGAATTTCAACTTCAGGGATTTTTTCTGTCGATTACACGGTGCAACATTTTTAATGTGATCTTGTGCAAACAAATCGAACTGATGATTTTTTGAAAGTACAGACCCAAACGACAAGTAACCTTAGTTGGGTTTTGTTGTGCTAGATCCAGCTCGGATGTTATGGCCCCATCTAAACATGGTCAAATATTGAGTTTTTAAAGAAATTCGTCGCTATTTCTCTGAAACCAATGCGAATCTTCTTCTGATCTCTGAAGCAAATTTGTAGATAAGGACAAGAATAAAATATTTGGAGAAATAGTGAACTCGAAAAACTGCATTTATTGCCTCAAATTTCAAAATATATGCAAAAAATTCAAAATTTTTATACATTTCGCACCGTATTTCCACAACCGTTAATTTTTTCTGAATATTTTCTTTTGGAAAAATATTCCCTGGAATAACTCTTCAGGACATGACATTGTTGTAAAATGCCTCTATACTGTTGTTCTCAGTACATTTTTCAACGACGATTTAATAAAACTATCAATAACCGAAATGCGAGAATAAACTGTTGGTGTTAACTGTGTTTGAAATACGTGTTGTAAAAGATATGATGCAAAATACTACTGAAACAACATTAAGTAAGCATTTTATGTTTTCAGAATGTTCTAAAGAGTTGTTGAGAACTTTATTTGGAAGATTTTTGCAAAAGGTTACTTGGTTCAACTCCCAATAGTTTAGCCCATACTGACCAGAATTTCAGCAGCTATGTAAAATTGTCTATATTTTATAGATTTTGATGCCGTAGATGGAGTTTTTCTTATGTGGGTTTTTCAGAAGATAAGTTCTATTAGTACAGGGCTACAATATTGCTACACGCAGAGAAAAAATATTTTTCGCTTTTGTTGGAACAAAAATATCTGTTTTGGTTCCAAAAATGTATTGGTTTTGTTCAAACATTGTAATCCAAATCCAAAAATACAATCATTTGTTCCAAACATAGAAAACAAAAACAACTTTCGAATTTCCGCAATATTGTTAAAATCGTTAACAATACCGATTGTAGGAACTATCATAATCTAATTTTGTTTACAAAAAGTATTGTCAACCCAGAAAACCAGCCCAGAAATTTTTGATTTGAGTGCATATACTTCTCATATACACTTTTCCCATAACTTGGATATAAATGTCGCGTATAATATTGCAATCATTAATGAACACAATACATGGTTTGCTGCATTGGCTGACAACAAAGACAAACAAAAAGCCACAAGCACCCACCACAACTTAAGGAATTATTAAACACCATAACAAACTCCGGTATAACACCAAACCTCAAAGCACAAAGAAGATAGAAGAATGAAACAAAAGAGAAACAAATGAAAACAAGAGTCTAATTGTTGGTATACATACACACAAAAACAAAGATAAAGTCGTCATGTCATACAAACAAAACTCACCATATTTGTTTTTTTCAACACGGCATCGAATAGCGAGAGAAGAGAAAAAATTGTCGAAGAAAAGAGCGAACTATTGTCCAGTTGACAAAAACTATTTTTGGATTTAACAAAACCCAATTGTTGGAATCACAATACTACATAAGGAATCCAACAATATGTTAACAATACATATTTTGCTCTTGGAATATTGTTGGATCAAACATATTTTTTTCTCTGCGTGTAAAGACAGCAAGGCCGAATTCCTATTCGTTTCGTGGATAAAGGCCTGATAAATGCAAAAACGTGTAGATTTAGCCCGGTTTAGATGAGGCCTTAAAATCTGAACTGGATCTGACAGGACAAAACCCTACTTTTGTAGTCTAAATATTTTGTAGTCTTTTGTAGTCTAAATATTTTCAAAAAATGTATACTAGAAGTTGTTTGCATTTTCAGTGTTGCATAGTATTACTCTTTGAATTGTATTTTGGGAATTATGGATGCACATTTTTAGAAATGTTTCTTTTTCCTGCTTTGAACTTTGTGACGACAAACGAAATAAAAAAAAAAAAAAAAAAAAAAACTGATCGGAAACAGATTCTCTTCTTCGTCAAAACCTCAACAAGAATCAGTCGGCTTTCCGGACAGGAATATACCCTGAGTCTGTGTGAACTGAAATTTTCATCTATGGACAGATCGAATAGGGGCCACACAACCAAAATCCTTTAACCCAAAGCTATGTATTAGGAGATTTTCAGAATTGTGTAGCCATTTTCGGACGTATGAACTTGGCGACAAAATGTCGATTATATCATTGATCACAAGTGTTGCGGAGAAGATACCTGAAGAAATGGACCTGACCGACATAGTTCATTTTGGATGTCATTCCTTTTAAAAGATTTTGCTCCCACCCGTCATTTCAGTTCGTCACAGAATATTTTTCAGTTTTTTTTTTTTTCAGGAAATATAGACTTGCCCACGAAAAACACAATACCGTTCTAAACACAAGGAATACCTTCAGTAAACATTTCTAAGGATCCTCGAACAGATCTTAAACTGCATTTAACAACTATTTTGATGGTTTTTGAAGGATGTACCGCAGTATAAAGTTCGAAAGTTGTCGTGCGCACCAGTCACTACACATGACGGCCGTAGGTGTTCTTTACAGATTTCGGGCCATTTTCTCTGAATGTATGGACTTGCCCCTGAAAAACTTGTACTGTAGTAATAGTGGCCCCGAGAACACTTGTTGCAAAAAAGGAAAGCGTTTCCAGAGAGGTCTTTTTATTTATTAATTTATTTATATCATATTTTTACTTATAACTAAATTATTAGCAAAAAGGAAGTGAAGCCATGACTACTTAGGTCTTCAGCTTACACTTATCCACTTATTTATTGTCGAGAGAGGTCTTAAACTGCACATCTCTGAACATTTTTGAAATACTCTGTGGAAGGTTACCGAAAGAATGGATTGATATGGTCCATCTTCGAAGTTGATCAAAATTTGGGCAAAATAAAACGAAGGCCAAATTTTGGACCGATCTGTTCGAGAATCATCGTGTCCTCCACCAAGACGGACGACTTTCTGAAACAGATTTCTTCCAAACACACTTTGGCCCTAAAACCATTATTTCGATGAGGTTTATTTTGACTAAAGGCTGAGAGTATAAAAAATGTAGATTGGAAAACATTTTGTTCATGGATTTGTGCTAAAATAATGTATACATGTATTGATCTTCGATTGGACGCCAGAATTTCATTTTAAAAGAATTCAAGACTGGTTGTCAGAGTTTTCCTAGTTCCTGGTCAATTTATGAGAAGATCCACGATCGGAAACCAGAATTTATATGAGAGAAGTCCGACGATTGGACGCCAAAATAGTCTATTTACATGCACGATTGGGTAATAGAATTCGTCATTTTCATACCCGCGATTAGGTGCATGATTGACTCACTATTGCTCAGAATATTTTTTTATCAAGAAAACCACTCGGCCTTCAAAAATTCTTTGTGATAAGATCTACGATTGGACACCAAAATATCTTTAGGGAAATAACGATAGTTGGTTTCTTTATGACAATAAAAACGATTGGACACCTGAACTTCCGAAATTGAAAATTTTAGCATATTCTGGAGTGGAAAATTGAAGCCTGAAACAAGGGGAAATTGGCCAAGAAATCTTACGCCATTTTAATTAAAAAGTAGTAATGAAAATTATTACATCAGTAAAATAAGCCTAAAATAAAGTTTAAATCATTGCTAAATAATAAATTTTCACTAACATTAACTTTACAAATTTTGGTCAGGTGGGCCCCCCCCGAAATGAAATCCTGGCTACGTCCCTGCCCTCCACCATCAAATAGTCTTAATTAAAATGGAATAATTAGGGTCCTTTTACAATTTTAGGTGGAACAACTTTTCGACAATGGTTAGACTCCTACTGCCTCCCACTATTGCTTAAATTACACTGTGAACACAAATGTTGGGACAGAGATAATTCCTTTTGGAGATGAAAGCCCTTGGTGTGTGTATATTAAAAACCCCGAAGGACAGATGCGCCGTGATTCGCACTTCCACGTTGTGGCGTGATGAAGTTTTTACAAGAGACCCTGTAAGCCATCATGAATTAGCATTATATCTTTGTTTGTTGTTTTTGTAGAGCACTTAAGCAACAGTGAACAACGATATAACGCTAATTCCTGATGGCCCACAGGGTCTCTAACAAAAATTTCATCACGCCATAACGCGGAAGTTCGACTCACGGCGCATCTGTCCTTCGGGGTTCATAATATACACCCCAAGAGGAATTTTCCGTGCCCCAGACTTTCACCTCCATTTTGTTGCACAGTGTTATCTGATCTAATCTAAAAAAATGTGTTCAGCTAGGGGAAAGGTACCACCTACGGGGCTATATCAAAGAGTCAACCTATCTTTAAATTTTTTGGCGGAAAAGTTTTATAGCTGCAGGGAACTTCAAGAGTCAAATTGAGGGTAGTTTCATCAAAACAATGTAGACCCTCAAAAATGGACCCATGTGGACGAATTTTAGTGAGAAAATTTCGTGACCACTGAAAATTCCCGAAAATCGGGAGGTACAGTTATATGGGGGGATATACCAAAACATGGACCTATATTGACGATTATTTTTGAATAGACAAAATTGTACCTAAAATTCTCAAAATACCGATCATTACAGCTAGTTCGGTTAAAAATTGCATCTAAAATTCTCAAAATTCCGTAAATGGGGAGATACCGTTATATGGGGGCTATACCAAAACATGGACCTATGTAGACGATGTTTCATTGGAGATATTTTATGACTACTGAGAACTTCAAATGTCAAATTACAGCTATTTCGGTTAAAAAGCTAGCTAAAATTCTCAAAATACCGAAAATCGGGAGGTACCGTTATATGGGGACTATACCAAAACATGGACCTATGTTGACGATGCTTGGTGGAGATGTTTCATGACCACTGAGAACCTCAAATGGCAAATTACAGCTAGTTCGGTTAAAAATTGTAGGTAAAATTCTCTAAATACCGAAAATCGGGAGGTACCGTTATATGGGGGCTATACCAAAACATGGACCTATGTTGACGATGTTTGGTGGAGATATTTCATGACCACTGAGAACCTCAAATGTCAAATTGCAGATATTTCGGTTACAAATTGTGGTTAAAATTCTCAAAATACCGAAAATCGGGAGGTACCGTTATATGGGGGCTATACCAAAACATGGACCTATGTTGACGATGCTTGGTGGAGATGTTTCTTGACCACTGAGAACCTTAAATGGCAAATTACAGCTAGTTCGGTTAAAAATTGTAGCTAAAATTCTCAAAATACCGAAAATCGGGAGGTACCGTTATATGGGGGCTATACCAAAACATGGACCTATGTTGACGATGTTTCGTGGAGATATTTCATGACCACTGAGAACCTCAAATGTCAAATTGCAGATAGTTCGGTTAAACATTGTGGCTAAAATTCTCAAAATACCGAAAATCGGGAGGTACCGTTATATGGGGACTATACCAAAACATGGACCTATGCCCATATCCTTTGGGATATAAGTTTGTTGATCACTAGGAACCCTAAATCCCAAATTATAGCCAATTCGGTCTGCAAATGTGGCGAAGAACGTCAAAATACCTCAAATCCGGAGGTACCGTTATATGGGGGCTATACCAAAAAGTGGACCGATATAGCCCATCTTCGAACTTGACCTGCCTATGGAAAAAAGACCCTCGGGTGCAAAATTTCAGCACTCTATCTCAATTATTGCGGACGCTAGAGTGATTACAACAGACGGACAGACGGACATGGCTAGATCGTCTTAAAATTTTATCCTGATCAAGAATATATATACTTTATAGGGTCGCAAATGATTAGTTCGATGTGTTACAAACAGAATGACAAACTTAATATACCCTCCATACTATGGTGGAGGGTATAAAAAAACTGTATATCACCAATATGTTTGAAAATTTACCATAGCTGAAGCCAAAACTTACCCTTTTAAAACACGCGATTTGTGTTTGTATAATATAAAAATTAAATACTTTTGGATAATATGAAATGTTTTTGGACGTGGCAAAAAATATTGGCCTTAAAAGATAATTTACGTGGAAGCTGTGGCTTCGATTTTTGAGAAAACCACACTTCTTCCGAGTTTCCTGTCAAAGTAAAAGTAGAAGCAAACTAAATGAGGATGATCTCACTAATGTACTTCTTTTCAAAATGTAATCTGCTTCTATCATTAAATGATTTTGAAGCCAGATTTTCAGCGTTTTTTCAACATTTTCTTCTAGTTGCATTCCGCAAACAGGTTTATGTATATGTAGTCTTCACAGCTTCATAGCAATCTGCATCCAAATGAGGAAATTTTGTGAGAACATTTTTCTAAAAATCATATTTTTTGGTCTAATATTCGCAATTGTCATTCGATTACCTGGTACCCTATTGCACATTCTAGTTTTTTAAATTCCGGATCCAATAAGTCATGTCCCGTGAAAATCCAATTACTACAACACGAGTTGCAATAAATTCCAAAGTAGTAAAATCACCTAAAATTGTTTTTGAATATATCGCGTTTTATATCGCGTTTTCTGAGGGTCGTTTCAACTGCAATGAAAAAACTACGAGGGCAGTTCGGAAACTTCTTAGCCTAGAATAAAAAGCGCGGTATAAATAGAAAAAAGATAAGTGTTTTGGAAACTTCCATCTCTGTTATGAAGACATGTTAAATTTTGTTTCGATCTGGCAACACCTTCATATAGAAACAGGTGATCAAAAAAGACGCATCCGCATTTTTTTACAATGGAAAAATTAGAAATGCGTGCTGTCATTAAATATTTACATAAAAAAGGTTTATCGGGACAAGAAATTCATAATGATATGGTGAATGTGTTAGGTGAAAGTGCTCCTTCATCAAAAACAAGAAATTCATAATGATATGGTGAATGTGTTAGGTGAAAGTCCTCCTTCATATGCAACAGTAAAAAATTGGGTTGCTGAATTTAAACGTGGTCGTACAAGCATTGAAAATGAACCACGTAGTGGACGTCCAAAAACAGCAACAACAACTGAAATTGTAGCCAAAGTTCATGATATGGTATTAAATGATCGACGAATAAAAGTGCGTGAAATTGCTAATATCATGGGCAACTCAAATGATCGAGTCCATTTAATTTTGCATGAAGAACTACAGATGAAAAAGCTTTCTGCAAGATGGGTGCCGCATTTGTTAACAGTCGATCAAAAACGCATAAGAATGAACATTTCTCAAGCTTGTTTGGATCGTTTTAAGCGAAATAAAATGGATTTTAAGCGTCGTTTCATAACTGTTGATGAGACATGGATCCACCACTATACTCCAGAGACAAATGAACAATCCAAACAATGGACTGAAGCTGGAGGAAGTGCCCCAAAGAAGGCAAAAACAATTCAATCGGCTGGTAAGGTTATGGCAACGGGTTTTTGGGACTTCAAAGGTATTTTATTGATTGACTATCTGCAAAAGGGTAAAACAATAAATTCAGAGTACTATTGCAACCTTTTGGATCAATTAAATGTACAAATTCGAGAAAAACGTCCTGGCTTACAACACAAAAAAATTATTTTTCATCAAACAACGCACCAGCGCACAAGAGTGTTTTAACGATGGCTAAAATCAACGAATTAAAGTACGAGTTGCTTGACCACCCACCTTATTCTCCTGATTTAGCTCCCAGTGACATTTACTTGTTCCCAAATCTAAAAAAAATCCTTAATTGTAAACCATTACAGTTGTAAACCACTATTTTGAAGACCTTGAGGAAAACTATTTTAATCAAGGGATAGAATTGCTAGAAAAGCGTTGGACTAAGTGTATTGAAGTTTCAGGAGATTATATTGAAAAATAAAAATATGTTTGAAAAACTTACTATTCTCTTTCATTGATAGGCTAAGAAGTTTCCGAACCGCCCTCGTAGTGCAGCATCTTCGTTTTTGCGGAAACAGAGATTTAAAAACTTCACTGATAAGGGGGCTACATTACTTTTATCCCAATTAATAGTGTGTGATGCTACATCCACGGTTCGCTTGATTGATCGCCTCGAAATAGATATATATATCGATATAGACTTTCATGGTGACACTGAAACCAGATGCACTCTGCCCAAATCATCGATGTTTTATAGCATTTCGAACACTAAGACGCAGCCTCTAAATACAATTTCGACAAATATTTACAAATTAAAAGAACGAAGAAAGTATTCCTAGAGATTTTTCCAATATTTTCAACTGTGTAATGCACGTGAAAAAATATGTTCTCTGCCTACCAGAATTGGAGAAAAAAATATAAAAATCGAAAAGTCTTTTGCTATTTTGACTTTTAAGAACTTTTCACTGACGGCCAGTATGTTCCAGAAAGTTGTTTACTAATATCTTTGTAACATTATCACGGTGCTCTTGAACCAACTTTAAACGGAAAGTGCTTATTACTGGGAAGTTTTGCTGATTCTGAAACTACAATGAACAATAAATCGCGTTAAAATTTTACATCAAAAGATTGTTCTTTCTGATATTTTCCTAGGGCTTACCATTCCCTGTCATGGCTGCAATTTCCCAATTTAAACTTATGTATCTCAAAAACTCTTGTAGAGAAATTTTACAGCTATAAGATTTTCTTTCTAATACCATTTCGAAAAGGCTTACTGTTTTAATCCAATCCGTGAAAACCTATAGAAAAAAACTTAGTATTTGTAGGTGCTTGACTTACCTTAGTCTCATATTTGTTGTTTTCAAGTTTAAAAACAACAAGTTTAAAGTGGAATGTAGTTAAAATTGATTACTTTTGGGAATGGCAGAGAAGACTAGTTTCGTCCAACGCCACGTGAACTCATCAGTTCTCTTAGTTCTTTGTATTGAAACAAAGAACCCTTCCCCAACTTTATGACGACTCGAGCTCAAGATTTTAATTTGGTTTACATATGCGGCTACGAGAGTTTTTAGGTGTTTCGGTTAAATTCGCATTTAAACGAATTCATCAGTCACACTTATTCTTGAGCTCGAGTCGTCATAAAATATCACAATAGTCGCAAATAAAAAACCAGTAAGGAAAGGATAAAAGTCGGGCGGGGCCGACTATATGATACCCCACAACACTGTGAATATGTAAAATATAAATCGGAGCTATATCCAGATCTAAACCGATTTTGATATAATTTGGCACATTTATTTCCACACACGGTGCTCTTGAAACAATTTTAAATGGAAGGTGCTTACACCTCGGAAGTTTTTGCGGATTCTGAAACTACAATGTTTATAGATGAGAAAAATCAAAAAACAAAAAAAATCGCCGGAGCGCTTTTTAAATAAATCGCGATTTAAGTTGACATTTTTAGGGGTTGTTTAGGTTTTCACCTCGGAAGTTTTTGCGGATTCTGAAACTACAATGTTTATAGATGAGAAAAATCAAAAAACAAAAAAAATCGCCGGAGCGCTTTTTAAATAAATCGCGTTTCAAGTTGACATTTTTAGGGGTGGTTTAGGTTTTCTCGATTTTGCTTAGAAACCGTTAGTCCTATCAAAATGAAATTGAAGAAAATGTTGTAGCTATGAAAATTCTCTACAAGATTGACCCTAACGGTATTTTCCTAAGTTTTACCATTTTTGAGATATTGAAGTTCATATTGGGACAATGCACTGACTGTATCGCCCCCTTATAAAACAATGTCATGAAGGGTGCGCCTTAACTAAGTTTTCATGAAAACCGCTTACACAGGGGAAGTTTTTGTGAATTCTAAAACAGCAATGATGATAGATGAGAAAAATCCAAAAACAAGAAAAAATCGCTGTAGGGATTTTTAAATAAATCGCTGTCACAATTTAGATTTTTAGGAGTTTTTTAAGTTTTCACGATTTTGCTTGGAAACCGCAAGTCCAATCGAAATGGAGCTAAAGAAAATGTTGTAGCTGTGAAAATTCTCTAGAGGATTGACGTTTATCATTTGTTCCCAGCCTGTACCATTTTTGAGATAAAGAACCTCAGTTTACACTTTTAGATTTTTTTGTTAGGGTTTCGCGATTTTACTTGAATACGGTAAGTCTTATCGATATGGGACCTGAGAGAATCTGAAAGCTGTGAAAATTCTCTACAAGACTGGCTTAAGTAACTTATCCTAAGTTGTACCATTTTTTTAGATATATAAGTTTATGTTGGGAATTTGCAGTCATGAAATTTTTTATAGGGGGCGATACAGAATTGAATTGAATTTGAATTGTCCCAATTTGAACTTCTATATCTCTAAAATGGTAAAAACTGCGAAAATACCGTAAAAGTCGATCTTGTAGAGAATTTTCATAGCTACAACATTTTCTTTAGTCCAATTTTGATAGGACTTGCGGTTTCTAAGCAAAATTGTGAAAACCTAAACAACCCCTAAAAATGTCAACTTAAATCGCGATTTATTTAAAAAGCGCTCCGGCGATTTTTTTTTGTTTTTTGATTTTTCTCATTTCAAGAGCACCGTGCACACCGAATTCAGTCACACATTCCAAATATCATTGAAATCGGACTTATATAGCATGTTTGGAGCAGCAAATACGCGAAATCGGCCGAAAATATATGTGGGTGCTATATCCAAATCTGAACCGATTTCGATATAATTTGGCACATTTATTTCTAGACTGAATTCAGTCACACATTCCAAATTTCATCGAAATCGGAAATATATAGCGTGTATGGTACAGAAAATACGTGAAATCGGCCGAAAATATATATGGGAGCTATATCCAAATCTGAACCGATTTCTATATAATTTGGCACACTTATTTCTAGACCAAATTCAGTCAAACATTCAAAATTTCATCAAAATTGGACGTATATAGCGTGTTTGGTGCAGCAAATACGTGAAATCGGGCGAAAATATATGGGAGCTATATCCAAATCTGAACCGATTTCTATATAATTTGGCACACTTATTTGTAGACCGAATTCAGTCACACTTTCAAAATTTCATCAAAATTGGACGTATATAGCGTGTTTGGTGCAGCAAATACGTGAAATTGGGCGAAAATGTATATGGGAGCTATATCCAAATCTGAACAGGTTTTCACCAAAAGCAATAGCGATCTTCCTATGGCTAAAAAAGTTATAGTCCCCAATTTTCAGCTGAATCGTATAAAAAATGCGACCTGTACGTTGCGAACATGCATAAATCGACTCAGAAAGTGATTATATGCCCAAAAGGAACTATGGGTCTATTTCGTTTCCTTTTGTATGTTACACACAAATGCACAAAGACATAATACCCCTTACCACTGTGTGGTGTAGGGTATAATAAGTGGTCGGGAATGGAAAAAAACGTATGTGGAGAACATTCAAAGTTTTATTCATATGCAAAAATCTGCGCTTCAGTATTCCAAAAGTAAAGCTCAAAAGATGAATTGTACTGACTAGTATCTTGGTTGGATGCGTTTCAAAAATGAAGACATTCTGAGCTTTAAAAAATTGATGAAATGCTTGTGATGTTGAATAAGACAACGATTTCAAGGAGAGAGCTTGATATTGAAACTAATCCATATGAGCTTTAAATTAATACAAATTGTGGCATTGATGGTAATATATCAGAGTAATCACTAAGCTATCACAATCTTAATATTTTGAACTTTTTACTTGAATGACAAATACCTCTGCTTCCATTTGATGTAATAAAGATATGTTAAATGCTAATCAAGAATACCAGCAAAGCTTTCAATCAGTATCAAGTAGATGTCGACAGTAGTCAAATATAAAGTTAAATATTAATTATTTTGGTTCAGTTCACCTTAAGTTATTTGGTGAAAACTTTAGTATCTCCCTAAAAGAAATTTGTATGAGTGAAAAGCTTATGCACAGGGGTAGTGGTGTGGGGTATCATATAGTCGGCCCGTCCCGACTATAGCCTTTGCTCACTTGTTCCAATTTATGTTGGAATCAGGCAATAAATGTGACCTGTACTTTTTGCTTACAAAGATACATGGACCAATCAAAGGATTGTAAAGTCAGACGGTCAAATCGGTTCAGGAAGTGAATCGGTGTATATGTTCGGCTTAGAGCAAGATCTATGGACTCATTGTTATTTTCTTTTGAAAGCTTATGCACAAAAGCGTGGTATTGTGTACATACTAGTTTGATGATAATAACAAGATTACGGCTTTAGCATCATTATTTCAGGACCACAATGACTACCTTCTATGCGAATCTCAAAAGGATCCTCGAACAGCCCTTGGATTGCACGGAGGCAACAATTTGGAACTTTTGTGAGGGAGTTTCTTGAAGGAGTTTTTCGATATAAACTCATTGGAAATTGATGCACGTTGTGAAAGAATGTTTGTAAAGCTTCGTCCAAACCGGAAACTGTCATAACCGGCATTTAAAGAGATGTTTCAATCTCTCATGATTTTAAAAATATTTTCCCATACTAGTATTTGTATATATTTTACTATATCATGTGCAAATATGTTCAAATATCCAAAAAATAATTAAAATCGACCAAAAATATCAGAATTTTACTATTTGAATTTTTGCAGAATATGCAGAATCAGACATCGGGTTTTGCACATTTTAATATTGTCGAACACGCCGAATATGTCCAAAAAAGTACAATAAGGGGAACATTGGTCTTCTACTCTAGGATTCCCCCAATGTGAACTATCAAACCGCGGATACCCATGTTTTCCTCTTTTTCGAACCTTTCGCCACATGTCCGGTGTTTTATTTATTTCTTGTGTTTCATGGTGTTATAATGATTAAAAGAGTCATTATTGGGAATACAGCGTGGCGTATAAGCTACGTTCAACAATATGCAATTTTAATAATAATGATCATACGCTCCCAACATATTTATATTAACAACCAGCAAAAAATGATCTAGTTCAGGATAAAGTACTAATACTTTCATCAATTTTTGTGGCAGTTCACAGGGAGTCATGGCCGATGCACTCTGTTCTTCACCATTAAACAAGTGAACAAAGGCTATAGTCGGGACGGGGCCTACCATGTGATACCCTACACCACTAACCCAGTGCGTAAGCTTTTCACTAGTTAACATTTCTTTTAGGGAATATAATCCGACTACCACCAAACATAATATGCCTCTTTATCCCTGGGACCCCTGTAAGCAACCAACATTTCGTGACCATCCGATCAAAACGGCGACCTGTAGCGTGATTGCAAAAAATTAAAGAATTTGGTGAATTAACGGCCACTGTTGTATCTCCCTTGTTTGACAACCAATGCGACAGGTAATATTTTCATTTTCCATTGACAGGCTTTGCCGTTGGAATACCCCTTCTAGAAGCCGATATATTCACAAAGAATAAAACTTTGAATTTGTCTCCACATGAGTTTTCCCCATTCCGACCCCTAAATATTATCCGACTATCACCAAAATCAATATGCTTCTTCATCTGTGGGGCCCCCATCTACCCCCAAAATTTCGTGACTATCCGATCAAAACTCCAACCTCTAGCGTGATTAAAAAATGGAAAAAATGGGATATATTATTGACGTTTGCGATATCGCGGTTGTTTGCCCACTTACGCCAACATACTTTACATCAATATAAAGGAGATATTGTCTTTTTCCTTTTAGAATACTCATACCAGAACGGAGATATCCGCATAAAAAAACGCTGACTTTTCTCCACATAAGCTTTTTGCTTATTCCGACTCCTGAATATTATCCGACCATCAGCAAACTTAATAGGCGTCTTCCTCTGTCGGACCCGCATCCACTCCCAAAAAATTCGTGACGATCCAATCAAAATTGCGACCTGTAGCGTGATTACAAAAAAAAACATCGGAAAAGAGGATGCATTACCGACTATTGCGATATCTCAGTTGTTTGACCACCTACGACTACCTACTTTACATCGTTGGAAAGGTGATATTTTCTACTTACCGCTTGATACACCTCTTAAAGAAACAGACATAGTGGCTTTGAAATAAAACGTTGATCTTTTTCAAATAAGTTTTTGCCAATTCAGACCCCAGAATATTATCCGACCATCATCAAAATCAATAGGCTTCTTCCTCGATCGTGACGATCCGATCAAAATTGCGACCTGTAGCGCGATTTCGAAAAAAAAAATAAAAAATGGGATGTATTACCGACTATTGGTATATCTCCGTTATTTGGCCATCTACGCCAACCTACTTTGCATCATTGTAAAGTTGGGATATTCTACTTTCATAGTCAGACTTTGCTTTTGGAAGCTCCCCAACCAAAGCTGTGATATTCGTCATTATAATTAAAATCGCAAAAATGAAAAAATGGGTTGTATTAGCGACTATTGCGATATCTTCGTTGTTTGACCACCTACGACAACCTACTATACATCGTTGTAAAGGTGATATTTTCTAATTTCATTGGCAGGTTTTTATATAGCCCTTATAGATGCGGAGATATTTGCTTTGAAATAAAACCTTGAATTTTTCTTCAAATAAGTTTTTTGCCCATTCCGACCCCTGAATATTATCCAACAATCGCCAAAATCAGTAGGCTTCTTTCCCTCCCTGACCCGCAACAACACCCAAAACTTGGTGACGATACGATCAAAATTGCGACCTGTAGCGTGATTACAGCTCGTCGAGACATCAATTTTAGTATATATAAGTATGGGTCTACGACCATTATTTCGATGCGTTACAAACTTTTTGTCCAAAACCAAATTATAATACCCTCCCCACATAGTGGTGTAGTATCTAACAACAGCAGATTTACACCCATATCAATGCATTTATTTGTTATTGTCTACACACCAAGATGATAATCTTATAATTACGGAGTAGATTTAATTGAGACAATGATAAATTCAACTACACCACTATGTGGAAAAGATATTATAAATTAGTGTTAGCAAAAATGCATGTAACACCGCGAAATATTCGTTGGAGAACCGCAATGTGGTAATACAATCTTCATATCTCGACGAGATAAAGCTCTTTTAGATGTGTGCCCGTCCGTCTGTCCATTATAAATTGTAATCAAACTCCAGGCCACAATTATGGACCGATCGTCATGAAATTTTACACGGCGGTAGGGTTCAGACCAGAATAAACACCTATTGTTATTGATGATGATCGTAAAATATTTGGCTGGTGAAATGGACCAAAAACATAATTTTTTCCAATTTTGTAGAGGCTTCATATGTCACAATAATAGTCCGATCGCATCGAAATTTTAAATTAGGTAAGAGTATATGACAAAGAAGAAGCTTTCAAATTGAGATGATGATCAGATAATATTACGAGGGTTAAATGGATCACAACTTTTGTGTGAAAGTTATGAAATTTGTTATTATACAGCTTAAATCTTTATTTCTGGAAGATACATTTCGCGCACGTGAGTTATATCTCTCGACCTTTCCATTGATGCCAATTATGTTGATGTATAGAGCTACAGCCTAATATATACAGTTATTTGTTTGTCGTGTCATCATAAAGACTCTAGAGGTCGTAATTATAGTTCAATAATCACGAAATTTTGCATGAGGTGAGAGTTTAGGTCGAAGAAGATGGCTACAATTTTGGACTATGATCTGATATTTTTTGAAGCGTAAAATGTATGAAAGATGTAAAAATTTAATTTTGATCCATATTTTAATTCCTAAAGGGCATACGAGGGGCACTAAAAAATCTTCTGGCCTAGGCATCATGAAGTGTCTCCAGGCATTAGACATTTTTTTTTGAAAGTCTTTAGCCGTACTAAGGACAGTTTGACATGCGACCATGTGTTGGGTTGTTTTCAGTGGCTTGATTGAGACACCTCCAAAACATAGTTTTTGAACGCTTTTACAGAATCTTCTGGCGACGAAAATCGTTGACCACGCCCTTTTTTCTTGATGGGCTGCAATCAAACGAAGTAATTGGATCCCCAATCAGCGCTGTACGGCGCATGACCCATCAATTCCACCTTTTGTCCGGTCAAGCAGGCGCTGGTTTGAATCGATGAGTTAGAGCTCGCATTGTCATGATGCAGAACGATTCGACTTCTCTTGTTAATTTTTCAAATTTCTTAGGAGACTTCGGGCACACTCAGAATTGACCGTCCTAAATATCTCAAGCCATATAGTCGCCATACGGTATGTTTTGCAGAAGAACCAGCGGACCATTTTCTTCGAAGGTCTTCTTCCATGAACAACTTTCGTTGGATTTGGCTCGCTTTCGAAGACCCAAATGGTCGATTCCTGTTTTGTTTTGTTTTGTTCCGGGCTCCTAAGCATAGATCCAAGATTCGTCGTCTGTGACGATCTTACAAATGTCGTCTGAAGCACCGCGATCGTTTTCATACAAAATTTTTTTGCACAGATCCACAAGAGCATTTTTTTGAGCTATTGATCAATTTTGCTGGATCCAGCGAGAAAAATCCATGACGCCTGGCGACACTGCGTGTTGCCTATGCCAGAAGGTTTTGAGTGCCCCTCGTATACCGGAAAAGTAGCCTACATAGCCTACCCTGATGCAAATTGTGATAATGTGTTTGCTAGATAACGGGATAGTGTTTTTTTTTTTGTAGAGAGATACAGTTCCCTCCCATGCTAAAAATTATCTCTATCATGACCAGTTCTGGCATTATTGCCTATTGGATTTGTATGCATATATTGCAGAATGGGATCGCTTAGCCCTTTTTGCCAAATGTACTCGGGGTAGCTGTCGTTAAAGTTTTTTTTTTTTTAATATTAATTTTGGTGAAGGTGAAGGAACCCACATCCTCTTGACGTATAATTGGATATGAATTATTCCGGCCAGGCAACATAAAATGTTTAATGGTGGCAAAATACCACTCAGTAATGTATGACTATAGCATTTGCTTACTTGTTTCATTCTACTTTTGAAATCTTGCCTAAAATTTTTATTTTTTATAATTTTTTAAAACTAATTTAAAAAGTATATTGATTTCAAAAATGTACGCCCACCATCGAGGGGGCGGGATTTTTGTGGAAGGAATTTTTGGGTTTTTTATTTGCTGACAGATGAGACTTAATATATACACTAAAACATGTTTAAAATTTTACCATTTTCATCCATAAAATTTTTTTGAAAAAAAGTGTTTTACTGTTCGAAAAATCGAACACCAAGTGCGTTAAGCACTTTAGCGTCCTGTTTTCACTCGCTCGTGGGAAACATGTATTTATACCAGTATCTGTTATTAATTTAAAGCTTTAATGACAAACTTATGTTTTTACTAAAGTTATCCCCCAAATGCCACAATTCTTTATAAAGAGAAACCGCATACATACATACATATGTACACATGTCCATTGACATTTGTGCACAGCACACATTTGTCACTCATTTTAGTGGACACTAAAATGACTGTCAACAATTACACACCTGTAGCAAAACATATTGCAAACTAACTTCAAATTGAATCAAATAAATTCGATTGTCATCTGGAATAGCTGCAACAACAACACAACCTCAACTCAAACAACAACGACGACACATCTGCCACAACAAACATAAATAACTGGCAATGCATTTTTGTGGCATAGTCTGTGGTTTTTCATTAGAGGCGAAATATCCGCACTACATTTTGGGCCACTACATCAGCAGCCGTTGACAACATTTATACGCCAAAGTATTTGCCAAAGGAATTCACCTGATAAATTTATCTGTAGTTTGTTCTTCCAAGAGAGATGCCATCGCTATCTGGTAAATTGGTTTTCTTTTTGTCAATTGGGGATTTCAATTGTTGCAGCAGCCACGAGGCAAAAACTACAGGAAAAACTAGCAAATCAAAGAAAACAGAAACGAAATACAGAATGTTTCATTGTTTTCATTTGCGTTGTTGTATTTCTTTGGTTGTTTTAGAAACTGTTGTGGACACAATAACACAGCAAAAAGACAACAACAAAACACTTGTAAAGAAAACAGCTTTCTTTGGCAGGGAACAAATCTAAGAAACCTCTAAAACTAGAGAACTGAAAGAAACCCGTTAAGCTTCAGTTATCATTAGGGGTCAAACTGAATCAATGTTGTTTCTATTACCCACACTTTCTACACAGTGCTGAATGCACAGTGTTAAGGTTTCAATTGAAATTATGTCAGCACGTCCAGGAAACATAAATTTAGAGGGAAAGACATAAGCGGCATTGCACTTTCTGGTAAAGTAACAAATAAATGTCAAAATTGAATTGGGCCGGACCTGGCATTTATTATTTTACCAGAAATCACTTAAGAATGAATGTCATGCTGCTTATGTATTTTCGCCTTAATTTCTTATCTAAAAGGCTTTCCTTCCTTCCTAAAAAGCTTTCCTTAAACAACACTTCTTAGACTGGTAATTTCAAACGTAACCAAAATTTTTTTTTAATTTTCATTCGACAACCTTGACTTTGCTACACATTTTCATTTCTGGAAATAATTGCAGTACCAAGTAGGTGTACTTGGTAGTAACTGTACCAAGTACACCTAATGGGTGCTGTAATTATTTCTAGAAATGAAAATGTGTAGCAAAATCAACTGAATACCAAGTACTTTGTACTGTTATTATTTCCAGAAATTAAAATGTGTAGCAAAATCAAGATTGGCGATTCTTGCTTACGTTTGAAATTGCCAGTTTAAGAAGTGAGGATTAGTCATGATAGGTATAGAATCAAACATGTTGAATAGAATATTTTAAATATGGTAATTTCTACAAAGCTTTTGGGTGCCACCTAATAACAAAATAACAAAAGAAGAGCTGAATGTATATTGAACAATATAATAAAAAATAATTTAAAAAATTAAGTTTCAGTGTTTTATTTAGAAATGCACTTAAAACTAAAAAATAATTTGTCGCTTAGCCTCAATAAATATATTCTTTCTCATGATGGAATCTCTCAAATAAAACGCTTGCATTTAAATTAGGAATGGTGGCAAAATTAACGGCAAGCGTTTTATTTGAGAGATTCTATCATGAGAAAGAATATATGTATTTAGGCTAAGCGACAAATTATTTTTTAGTTTTAAGTGCATTTCTAAATAAAACACTGAAACTTAATTTTTTAAATTATTTTTTATTTTTAACTTTTTAGTAAATACATTTTTTGACCACTGAGATCCCCAAATGCCGAATTACAGTCCATTTGAGCAGAAAATGTAGATTAAAATGCTTGAAATTGGGTGGTACAGTTAAATGGATGCTATATTAAACCTTGACCTACGTCCACAATTTTTAGTGTGGAAGTTCCTGGACTATTGAAAACTCCAAATGCCAAGTTACAGCAAATTCGGGCTAAAAATGAAGACAAAATCCTCAAAATACCAGTAGTCGGGTGGTACCGTTATATGGAGGCTATAGAAAAAATGGACCCATATTGGTTTTGGTTTCATATTCATGTATTGTCATCTAAATCTGAAAAATGTGCAAAGTGTTAGTTCGATTGGTAAACTGCAACCGTGCTAAAAAACAGTTACCAGATTTTAAAAGGGGGTCAAGTTAGACACCGTAAAAACACTGTAAGAATGGACCAATATTAGTTTTGATTTCATATTCATGTATTGTCATCCAAATCTGAAATGTGTGTAAAGTTTAAGTACGATTGGTCACCTGCAACTGCGTGAAAAACGAGTTACCAGATTTGAAAAGCAAAATACCGGAAATCAGGTAGTACCGTTATATGGGGGCTATTGGAAACAATGGACCCATATTTGTTTTGGTTTCATATTCAGTATTGTCATCTAAATCTAAAAAGTGTGCAAAGTTTTAGTTCGATTGGTCAACTGCAACCGTGTTAAAAATCAGTTACCAGATTTGAAAAGGGGGTCAAGTTAGACACCGTAAAAACACTGTAAGAATGGACCAATATTAGTTTTGATTTCATATTCATGTATTGTCATCCAAATCTAAAAAGTGTGCAAATTTTAAGTTCGATTGGTAAACTGCAACTATGGGAAAAATGAGTTACCAGATTTGAAAAGCAAATTAGATAAAACACTGTAAAACAGTGTAAAAATGGACAAATATTGGTTTTGATTTCATATTCGTGTATTGTCATCCAAATCTGAGAAGTGTGCAAAGTTTTAGTTCGATTGGTCAACTGCAACCGTGTTAAAAATGAGTTACCAGATTTGAACTAAACACACACCAAGGCAAGTTAAATAAAACACTGTAAAAACACTATAAAAAGAAGATATGCTAAGGGAACAACAGCAAGTCCAATTTTTAGTGTAAGTTGTCTTCGTTGGGGTTATAACATTTTCATACAGAGAATCGTCGGTACAGGCCAATATTTTGTTATGGTGCCCATAGAAATGTAACTCCTGTTTTTCAGTATTTTGAAAGTTGTTGCCACCGAACTCGATAAAATTTGGTATATAGTCTAGTATATAGTTGAACCTAAAAAATCCCAGCATAGAACTTTCGGTATAGGTTTTCATATAGCCCCCAAAGGATGATATCTCCCGATTTTGGATATTTTGAAGTTTTAAACACGTTATCCAACCGAAATATATAGATGTCATTTTGAAGGGTTTAACTTTATTTCAAATCGAAATATCTGCAATTTGATATTCAGTATTTTATGCTATATAGAGAATTTCTACAGACGCATAGAGGGGAAATGTATGTTAAAAGTTGATTACATCTCCTGGAAAGCTCATTTATAATCCGATTGATATAATGGTTTGCACAAATCATATCTTCGGTCCAAGGACTATTTCTGTTGAAAATAATGAAAATGGGTCCAGATTTGGATATAGCTCCCATGTATATTAGCATCCGATATTATGTAAATAATGTACCAAAACCGCAATATAGGTCCGATCAAGCTGAAAATTTTTCTTAACCTATGTACCAAAAGTGTTTGATTCGTTTACGTTTGAAAGAAATTTGTATACCCTTCACCATAGGATGGGGAGTTTGTCATTCCGTTTGCAACTACTCGAAATAATCATTGTAGACCCCAAAACTATATATTCTTGATCAGCGTGCAAGTCTACATCGATATAGCCATGTCCGTCCGTCTGTCCGTTTGTCCGTCTATGATGAAATTTTGGTAAAATCTATTATATATGTAGAACTTTTGGTATTGAAAACGGGCTATGTAGGTCCACGTTTTCGTATAGCCCCCATAAAAAGTGGCGCGTGACGCGTCGCCGTTTTAAGGACATTTTAAGATATTTGCCCCATTTGACCACCGATTTGGTTGTAATTTGGTATTTTGTGTCTCCAGAGGCTAAAAAATATTTCTACCAAATTTTGTTTATATAGATCCACGTTTTGGTATAGCCCCCATATAAGGCCCCATATGTAGTACGCGTCATTTTAAGATGTTTTGAATGTATTAGACCCATTTGACCACAGAATCGGTTGTAACTTTGTATTATGCGTTTCAAGAGGCTAAGAAACATATCTACCATAAAATGTTTACATAGGGCCACATTTTGGTATAGCCCCCTTATAACGCCCCATATATAGTTCGCGTCATTTTAAGATATTTTGAATGTATTAGTTCCATTTGACCACAGAATCGGTTGTAAGTTTGTATTTTGTGTTTCCAGAGGCTAAGAAATATTTTTACCATAAAATGTTTATATAGGAACAGATTTTGATATAGACCCCATAGGACGATATCTCCCGATTTTCGGTATTTTGAAGGTTTTAACTTCATAATCGCAGCGAAATGGCTGAAATTTTGTATTTAGTTTTCGCTGGGGTATAAAACTTTCCCTGGAAATTTGCAAGTTTTGGTCCAGCCTTAATATAGCCCCCATAGGACGGTACCTCCCGATTTTCGGTATGTGTTGTGGGCTCAATATTCCACCGAAATGGCTGAAATTTGGTGGTTAGTCTTCATTTGGGGTATAAAACATCCCATATGAAATTTGTCTGTATATGTCACACGCCCTTATATAGTCCCCATACGACGATATCTCCCAATTTTCAGTATTTTTGAAGGTTTTAGCTATACTATACTACCAAAATGGCTAAAATTTGATATTTCGTCCTCTTTTGGGATGCAAAAACTTTCTCCCAGAAATGTATCTGTATCGGTCCACGCTTTGATGTACACCCCATGGAACGGTACATCCCAATTATCGGAGTTTTGAAGGGTTTAGCCTCTTTATGACACCGAAATGGCTAAAATTTGGTACATAGTCTTCGTTGTGGGTATAACATTTTCCACCTGAAATTAGTCGGTATAGGTCAACGTCTTCATACAGCTCCCATAGAACGGCACCGCCCGATTTTCGGTATTTGAAGGTTTTTGTCTCATTATTCCACCGAAGTGGCTGAAATTTGGTATTTAGTCTTTTTCCGGGCTACAAAAATTTCTCTCTGAAATTTGTCGGTACAGTTCAACTTTTTGAAAGAACGGTACCTCCCGATTATCGGTATTTTGAAATTTGTAGTCTCATTATTTCACCGAAGTAGCAGTAATTTGGAATTTAGTCTTTTTTTCTATGCTACAAAAATTTTCCTCAGAAATTTATCGGTATACGTGCAGGTTTTGGGGGTACCCCTTTAGAACGGTATATCCCAATTTTCGGTATATTGAAGCTTTTAGCCTCATTATAACACGGAAATGGCTGAAAGATGGCACTTAGTCTTCGTTGAGATTTAGCCACAATATTCAATGGGAATAGCTGAAATTTGGCATTTCCTCCAGAAATTTATTGGTACAGGTTAACGTTTTATACAGCCTCCATAGAACGGCGCTCCCGATGTTGTTAACTATCCAAATCCAGAATATCCAGGTTTAGGTCTAGTCGGTTTTGCCCAATTTTATGTATTTCGCTCAATTCGGAAAATTGTAAATATTGGTCCATGTTTTGGAAAGAACAAAACTGTCGCCCCAATATTAACTGTTTTGAAGGTAGTATTATCAGTTGAGATATATGTACTACTCCTGCAATAGAAGAGTTTAGTACTTTCACAAACGAAATAAAACTAATTGTTCCTATTCACTTCAATACAGTTCGTGGTGTAGGGTATAAAAAGTTCGGCCCGGCCGAACTTAACGCTTTTATTACTTGTTGAAAAAGTTTTTGAGTTATCCTGCACAAAAGCCATTTTAGTTGGTGCCGGTAGGGTTTTGGAGCCTTTGGGCCATTATCTTAGGTAGTATTGACCTACTCCGAAAAAAATTTACCATTGTATATGAGGCCGCTCGAACAACCTACTGAAAAAAGAATCGACACGATGCGGGACGAGCTCTTAAACCCAACTTTATTCGAATTTTGTGTGGGAGGTATCTGAAGGAGTGGACCTATATAGTCCATTCTCCAACCTGATACATGACTAAATGAAATAATACGATGTGCAAAGTTTGCACCAATTAGAAACTCCCTGCAAGAATTATCTTGCGGATTTGCCATTTTGGTTGATGCCGTCGGGGTTTCTTGGCGCTTTTAAGCCAATATCTCAGGAAGTATGGATTTGCGCAAGAAAAAAAATGTACCGTCGTAAAGGACAACTTACTGAAAAAATTCAAAACGAGGAGGAGAGGAGTTCTTAGAGTACACTTTATCCGAATTTTGTGTGGGAAGTATCCGAAGAAGTGGACCGATACAATCCATATTTCAACCTTGATACATGTCTGGATGAAATAATACGATGTGCAAAGTCTGCACCAATCAGAAACTCCCTGCGAGACTTATCTTGCGGATTTGCCATTTTGGAACTTGGAACTTTTAGGCTAATATCTCAGGAAGTATGGACTTGCGCAGGACAACTTACTGAAAAAATTTCAAAATGATCCGAGAGGAGCTCTTAAACTTCACTTAAAATTTGTATGTGGTGCCTTAACACGTTCGCGGACGGGAAGCCTATAGCGTGACGTTAGGTGACGTGAATGCTATAGCATTCAACTGCAAAGTTAATTTTTAGTCATTTACTTGTATACAATCCTAAGTTTTTGTGATTAATGTACATAATACGACTAATTTCATAAATATCCATAATATAATAAACAAAAAATTATAATAATATTAATAATTAATTAATAAATGCAAAAAAAAAACTAATTTGGAAAAAAATTGGGAGTCATGTTTCGTCTGAGTTTTTTTGCGTCCGCTAACGTGTTAAAAACGTAAAATACGTCCGCAAAGTATTCGCAGCTTGTGGGTGAAATTATAAAAAATTAATTAATTAAAAAAATTAAATGTTCAACTTCCAGAATGAAACCTATAGTTGATGGCATTGACAATGCTTTTACGAAAAACATATTCATAAATAGTTTTCTAGCTTCCTTAAAAATAAATTCTTTGTAAATGACTTTTTCTGGTATTTTTAATATCACTATTATAAATTTATGTAGATTTTACTTATGTTGGAGCTATTTGGGAGACTCCATCTTTTTTTTTTAAATACAGGGGAAAGTTTCCAGTTTACGATTAAAAAAAATCCAGCGGGCCCCTTCTGCCCCCCGGTAAGTTATTCTTCTTATACCACGCCCCCAAAATCGTCAAAATCTCGAAAAATGGGAGGTACTTTTATATGGGGGCTATACCCAAGCATGGACCTGTATTCAAATTTTTTTGCAAGGAAGTATTTTATGTATTGCGAATTCTCAGTCCAAAATTGCAGACAATTCGGTTGGAAATATTGGGAAAAATAGTTTAAAATTACGAAAATCTAAAGGTACGCCTCTATGGGGGCTATACCTTAACGTAAACCTATATTGAACCTGTTTTGCGAGAATGTCTTTTGTTCACCAAGAACTCTAAATGCAAAATTTTAACCGAATAGATTGGAAAGTATGCCTAAATTCGTCAAAATACCAAAAATCGAGCTCTACCTTTGAATGGGGGCTATTTGTAAATGTGTACCTACATACATCCGCTAATTTTTTTCTATCTTTTTGCGTCGTTTTAACCCTAGCAGTAGCTCGATAAGAACTATTTTTGTCACTTCTTTCCATACACTGTGGGCAGGTACCCAAAGGAGTGGACCATCTTCGCACTTAAACTATGTTTGGACAAAATATTATAATTGTTCCACAAACATCCCAGATGGGATAAGGGAGACTTCTCTCATATCAATGAGTGCACGCCGATTCATATTGGCTCAATGATATGGGGCCTACTTTTTATTGCCGAGTAGAGAAGTTGTTCATGGCTTAAATACTCAGGAAATGTCGCCAGCATTACTGAGGGGGAATTTTGCCACCGTTGAAAATTTTGATGTTGCTTGGCCTGGGATTCGAACCGCAGACCTTCTGAGTGCAAGGCGGACGTGCTAACCATTGCACCACGGTGGCCCCAAAAAATATTATGATACCCAAAATTTGGGTCGAAACAGTTGATCCGTTCGAGAGTTATCGTGCGCACCAGCCAGATAGACAGACATGGCTAAATCGACTCCAAAATGTCTGAAACGAATTTCGTCCAAACATACTTAGGGTCTAAAACTGTTATTTCGATGGGTCACATTTTTGCTCGTATCAAAGTGTATACATACACTCCGGTTCATCTGAATAGAACCAACCAATTTTGCCTACAAATACCGTTATATCTAACGATAGGTGAGGAATTGAAGATAATATTTTTGTGGACATGTAGAGTATGTAGTAGCCGATATTTTCAATACCTAATCTGTTACACATATGCGTTATAACCGTACCTTTTACTCGCTTTCAAATCAGATGTGGAAAACTCTTACAAAACAAAAAACAAGTGAGCAAAGGCTATAGTCGGGACGGGGCCGACCATGTGATACCCTACACCACTACCCCTGTGCATAAGCTTTTCACTGGTAAACATTTCTTTTAGGGAATATAAACCGACTACCACCAAAAATAATATGCCTCTTTGTCTCTGGGACCCCCATAAGCAACCACAATTTCGTGACCATCCGATCAAAATTACGACCTGTAGCTTGATTTCAAAAAAAAAAAAAAAAAAATGGAAGAATTGGATGCATTACCGACTATTGTGGTATCTCCCTTGTTTGACCACCTTCGCCAACCTGCTTTACACCAATGTAAAGGTAATATTTTCTTCTTCCATTGACAGGCTTTGTCGTTGGAATACCCCTACTAGAAGCCAATATATTCACAAAGAATAAAACTTTGAATTTGTCTCCAAATGAGTTTTTCCCCATTCCAACCCCTAAATATTATCCGGCTATCACCAAAATCAATAGGCTTCTTCCTATGTGGGACCCGCATCAACTCCCTAAACTTTCGTGACGATCCGATCAAAATTGCAAACTGTGGCGTGATTACAAAAAAATCGGAAATGGGATACATTATCGACTATTGCCATATCTCTGCTATTTGACCACCTATGACAACCTACTTTACATCGTTGTAAAGGTGATATTTTCTACTTTCCTTGCCATGCCTTGCTTTTGATATACCTCTTAAAGAAACAGAGATATTGGCTTTGAAATAAAATGTTGACTTTTCTCCAAATAAGTGTTTGCCCATTCCGACCCCTAAATATTATCCCACCATCATTAAAATCAGTAGGCTTCTTCCTCTGTGGGACCCCCATTAACCCCTAAACTTTCGTGACGATCCGATCAAAATTACGACCTGTGGCGTGATTACAAAAAAATCGGAAATGGGATGCATTATCGACTATTGCCATATCTCTGCTATTTGACCACCTATGACAACCTATTTTTCATCGTTGTAAAGGTGATATTTTCTACTTTCCTTGCCATGCCTTGCTTTTGATATACCTCTTAAAAAAACAGATATATTGGCTTTGAAATAAAATGTTGACTTTTCTCCAAATAAGTGTTTGCCCATTCCGACCCCTAAATATTATCCGACCATCACCAAAATCAATATGCTTCTTCATCTGTGAGACCCCCATTAACCCTGAAATTTTCGTGACGATCCGATCAATATTGCGACCTGTAGCGTGATTTCCAAAAAAATAGAAAAATGGGATGTATTACCGACTATTGCGATATCTCCGTTATTTGGTTACCTACGCCGACCTAGTTTGCATCATTGTAAAGACGGGATCTTCTACTTTCATAGTCAGGCTTTGCTTTTGGAAAATTTTCAACCAAAGCTGTGATATTTGTCAATATAATTAAAATCGCAAAAATGAAAATTGGGGTTTTATTTGCTACTATTGCGATATCTTCGTTGTTTGATCACCTACGAGCACCTACTTTACATCATTAGAAAGGTGATATTTTCTGCTTTCATTGTCAGGTTTTGCTTTTGGTATACCCCATATAGAAGCTGAGATATTGGCTTTGGAAAAAAAACGTTGTCTTTTTATCCACCTAAGTTTTTTGCCCTTTCCGACCCCTAAATATTATCCGACCATCACCAAAATCAATAGGCTTCTTCCCCTCCGGGACCCCCATCAACATCCAAAATTTCGTGACGATCCGATCAAAATTGCGGCCTGTAGCGTGATTACAAGGTTTAGATGGACAGACGGACAGACGGACAGACGGACAGACGGACGGACGGACGGACTGACGGACGGACACACATAGCCAGATCGACTCAGCTCGTCGAGACATTCATTTTGATATATATAAGTATGGGTCTACGACCATTATTTCGATGCGTTACAAACTTTTTGGCCAAAACCAACTTATAATACCCTCCCCACATAGTGGTGTAGGGTATAATAAGGACCGTGAGTGTCCATTGCCAACAAATATTGGGCAAAAAATTGTATTAGGATTTTGGAATATGCTGAAAATCGATGTTTAGAGCTCAAAAAGGATTTTTATAAAGAAATCGATTGAAACAATTTACAAAGTCAAAAATGTATACGGACTCGGATTCAATACTTTCAAGGCAACAACAAAAGTACAAAGAAGTCACATTTTATAGCTTTAAGGATCCGAAACACAAGAAATATGGTAAAGATAACTCAAATTGTTGCCTTTCCAATTCAATGATTGATATTTTATCTGAGGAAAGTGAATGAAAATCGATGGGCAGTTTCGTTGGCTGTGGACATCTACAGGTCCAAAAAATAGAGAAAATCCCATCGCCGAACGTTTCGTGTCACCATCAAGGCCTTGAAATTTCAAACGATCCCAAGACGTTTGATGTGCACAAACAACTTAGTGGACAATTTTATCGGAAGAAAAGTATTTAATTTTGATGGCTTTGATGTTTACTCGTGGTTTGTGTACGGAAAAATATTTCTGATCCATTATAACACAAGAAAGAGCACCTTTGTATTTTTTACGTTACGCAATATCTTCTAAATCAAAGCACTTGAGCTTTAGATGTCTACAGCAAACGAAACTGCGTGGAATTCACCGATTTTTGTTCATTTTCCTCAGATAAAGTATCAATCATAGAAATTGAAAGGCAGAAATTTTAATTATATTTACCATATTTCTTCAGTTTCGGGCTTATTAAGCTATCAAATGTGGCTTCATTGTACTTTTGTTGTAGTCTTGAAAATATTGAACCCAATTCATTATACAATTTTGACTTTGTAAATTGTTTCTATCGATTTCTTCATAAGGATCCTTTTTGAGCTCTAAACATCGATTTTCGTCATATTCCAAGACCCTAATACAATTTTTTCCTAATATTTGTTGGCAATGGACACTCACAGTCTTTAGTTTTAATTATAATTAGTTTTTTGTAAAAGTTTTCCACATCTGACAAAGGATTTGTGCAAATTCTTATGGTGGTTCTATCCTGGTGAATCATTAAAACATGGCAATATTTTGACATTTTTTAATAAAGCGAGTAAAAAGTACCGCTATAACGCATATGTGAAACAGGTTAGGTATTGAAAATATCGGCTACTATATCTTCTATTATATAAAACTCAAATGACGTTCGTACGTGAATCAAAAACTCGACCAATTTACAACCGATTTGTTTCGCGTTTGTCTTAAAATGTTCGTATTTATCCAAGAAAGGATCTGACGTATTTTATTTTAGAGATATCGCGAAGAATCCGCGAAAATTTGCAAAAATATATTTTGAAGAAAGTTAATTGTTTCCTCACATTTCGTTGGAGGTTTTTTCTGTCGACTTGCTTATTTCCACCTTTTTTAAATTTTTAGGGCGAAAAATCCGCTAAAATTTGCAAAAATATATTCTGAAACAAGTTAATTGTTTCCTCACATTTCGTTGCAGGCTTTTGTTGCCGACTTGCTTATTTCCACCTTTTTCAGTTTTTAGCGCGAAAAATTCGCTAAAATTTGCAAAAATATATTTTGAAGAAAGTTAATTCTTTCCTCACATTTTGTTGGAGGCTTTTGTTGTCGACATGCTTATTTCCACCTTTTTCAAATTTTAAGCGAAACGTGTATATGACGAAAAGTCAAAAAAAAAAAATTTAACATTGATGAATCCAAGGTTTGCACTGTTATAATTCGCGAAAGATTGCAGTGTACCACGAAATATGACCATAGTTGCATCAAAGTGTTTTTCAAAAATGTTAATTTAATTTTCGCGGAAGCTATGACCGCGTTAATGAATAAAAACACGTAAATGGTAAAAACACGTTGAAGCAAACGAGTTTTTTACGTTGTTATTCGATTGACGGTTAAACCGTTTAAATAACGGATATCCAAAGTAAAAGTAGAAGAATAAAAATGAAGATTATTCTTCTAATGTATCACATTTCAAAATTTCCACTGCATCCCCGTTACGCATAATTTGATATGTATATTGGCCATGTAGTGATTGATGTTCAACTCCAAAAATACCGCTTTCGGGCGGTGTCGTTCTATGGGTGCTATGCCGAAACGTGAAGTTTCGCCGAACATTTTCGGCAAGATATGTTTGTACCTCGACCGAAGACCAAGATAAAAATTGCACACGCTTTTATTGTACAATGTGCCTAACACCAACAAAATATCGAAAATATGTAGGTATTGTTTTACGGACACTATGGGTCTATACCAACAATATTCTAATCATAGTGGTATACATCTTATTTTGGAACCTTCAAAATACCGAAAATATGGTATTGTTATATGGAGTCTATTTTAAAACAACGACCAATAAAATCATCTTTTATAACAAAAGTGTGAAGGAATTGGGACTATTATATTGAAATCGGTCGAGATTTGTAAATTGTGTGCAGAATTTGGACTAAAAAATATTCGAAAAAATATTTTGAAAACCGTTCAGAGTTCAGGCCATCCTTTTGGTAAAAATATCGCATGAGTGGAGATAAGGAATAATAATAAAATATTGAATCTCTGATTTATTATTTAAGGAAGTGTGTTTGAAGTCAGTAGAAGTCATCATTATAGTATGTTGGAGAAAATCATGGCTAAAATTATTACATATCATATATCTGAGAGAATTCTTAGGTGGGATGGGCGAAGGGGAAACAGTTACCTATATTTACTTAAGACATGTCCTTATCCTCATTATTATTATTGGATTAAAAATTGTGAATGCAAGTGTTACCCTAATAGTAATTTAAGGTGTCACAACAGCTTGATAAATGCCCTTGGAAAAACGTTCTCAATCTTAAGGTTATTCCTAATTTAATTATCTTCTTTAAAGGGGGGGCATTTATGGTGACGACATGACATTTGCAAATATCACCTACTTAAGTGTAGTTATAGTAGGAAAGGATTTAGCAGGAGTCTTGCTACCTGCACCATACAACAATTCCATAACGTAAGCTCCATAAGTATTTTAAAGAATAATTTCAATATAAGTATAACATTCCATTATATTTTATCTTGGTCAGGGTAGCGAAGCACACCGGGTTCAGCTAGTACTCTATATATAAACAAAAAAATATTATTTTCAATTCCTCTCTAATCGTTAGATATAACGGTATTTGTAGGCAAAATTGGTTGGTTCTATTCAGATGATGAAGCCAATGAAAAATGTACACCGGAGCCCCACAAGTCGAGGATGTACCAGGAAACAAAGTAGTAAAGTATCCTAATGGTAGACTAGAAACTACTATTTCGAAGAAATTGCTAATGTCTTATGGCGATCAGCCAATATTAGGTATCATCATTCAACAATGTCCAAGTCATTCATTCATAACAGTACATACTGATATTATAACATAGAGCTTGAGAAAGGATTAAAATTTGGGTGTTTGTTGCCTTACCGAATTGAAATCGTTGCTGAATATTTCTTTCTTTTAACATTATTATTATGTTAAGATAAATATTTTTCAAAAAATGGTCTCTAATTTACCATTAAAACTTTTCATGCTCTCACTTAATATTGAACATGTTCACTGTGCCCTGATATTACAAATAACAAAAACAACAAAATGAGAAAAAAAAACTCCTTTTTGTTGTTTCTTGTTCTTATTAAAACGAAGGGCTCAATTGAGAATTGATAAAGTTGAATTGGTTTTCTTTAGTACGTTGACTATTTCCTTCCAGTCTGTCAGAGTTCTTTTTGTGATTCTGGCCTTAGCCACATACTACAATCTTTGCCACAGCTTTTGTGTTTAGATTTTTTTCTTCGTACCGGTATGCTGTGCTGTGTTTTCCTTGCGTCCATTGCTTCTTTGTACTTTGGCACTAAGTTGCCTAAGGGACAACGAGTAAACAATGACATAATGACAAGTGGAGAAGAATTTAAGCGATAAATAATTAATTGATTTGAGCAAAAAAAAAAAGAAGTAACAAAAGCATACACAGATAACTTTACTTTAGCTTAAGATGAATGAGGACATGTTGCTGCTGCGGTAGTTAATGTTATTGCCATGTATTTGTGACGGAGGTATTAGTATGTCTTGAAATAAAACAATACAAAAAATGGGAGTTTGTTTCTTTAGTTACGAATGTGTTTAGTGTTGGTGATTATAAACTGAAGTCAATTTTATTCGGTTTTTATGAAATTTGTTTTAAGATTAGATGACATATACATACATAAACAAACAATCACAGCATTTTAATACATATTTTCTTCAATTTAATAAATTTTTTATTGAATTTATTTTTCCTTAACAATTGTCCTAGAAAAAAATATTCTTGGAAACAATAACCGGTTTTCTGATTAGCCAACACCATTAGCAATTTCCCATATAGTTGTTGCTGTATTTGTTAATGTCATTGATGTTCCTTAGTTCCATTTCATGTAGTTTTTATGATACTCTAACACCAGCACTATATATACTACCACCTCTACTGCCATTGTCGCCACCACTTCCAGCACTCCCAAACAATATGATTCTCTGTTAATTTAAGTGGTTCACTAAGGGGACTATGGGGTTATGGTGTTTTATTTTTATTTTCTTCGGCATTGGTATTTCTTGGCGTTGCTGTTTTTGTTGTTGATGATTATCCCCACATTTGTCTACATGGAAGAAGTTATGGGGGCATGATGCCAATGTTTATTTTTTCCCCCTGTTCTAGTTGGACTTAAAGGGATAATAATTTAATATTGGACATTTTCATTATTTAGTATGTAAGTGTGTGTGTGTGTGTGCGTAACTGTGTAATTGTGTTACTTCGTAATGACAGACCTTTATCTGACCTTCATATTTAACATTACTGTTGGAACACAGATGTACTTAAAGGCATGGTCGAAGATGATGATGGTAGTAGGTTGGTAGTATGGCCAATGTCGACAGTTACGAATTTACTTTGGAATGCGACGCAAATTGTTTACGTTCCTGCATCCGGGCCAATGATATGAACTACAGAAAAAAAGGTTCCTAATGGGCCATATGTTCAACATTTAGACAAATAGTAAAGTGTATAAATATTGTTTTTGTTTTTTCCTCCTTCACACTCTGTTAAGCATAAATAAGTTTTTTTTTTGTATATTTGGTAAAAGAACTATATTGTGATCTTAAAGTTCTTAAAATTTTGGTTAGTTTTGAAGTATACACTTCTATAAATAGAGTTATATGAAGAATCATATTACAGTACGACGATCATATAAGCATACACCATTTCGATAAAACGATTAAAGGTTCGAATATTTTGCAAGTATCATGCAATGTGAGGGTGTTTTGTAGTTCAACTGTGCGGTTTTCCTAATCTATCATAATTCTTAGGGGATGAAGATACCAATCAACTGTCCTGACTGGCTTTAATATGGCAAATCCCAGGACTTATCTTGCTGCCTCTCTCAACTCAAGTGGACACTGGTTTCTCCGTTGTGCTACCTGGGAAGCTGTCTTTAACACCCGGGTAAGGTAGTGAGCTAACATGTGCGCGCTTTAACCCATTACAACGATAATGTAATGGGTAAAAGCGCGCACACCCAAGTATTAGGCATTAGTATAATAACCAACGCCTAGAAAAAAAGCATCCTAATATGAAAAAAATAACAAAGCAAAAGGAAATAAGCCCCTCCAAAGTTGACGACTCCCGCAGACATTTTAAGGAGAATGTGAATCTGCGCCTGGAATGTTCGCACTCTGTATAGAGATTCTGCAGTTTAGGCATTGGCAGACGTACCGACATTACTGCTATAGAAAGAATATCTTTTGCCCAACAGTAGGGAAATTCCGCCTGCTTATTGGAATAAAGCCGATAGACTTCGCAGCGACAAAAAAATTGTAGTTAGCAGTAACGTATTTAAGCATCTCGATATTCATAAAGTCACCTGGCGGCCTTTAGACCAGAAATAAAATTGATTATATTTTAATAGGTGGAAGAGATATCCGCCAAGGAACTCATGGTATGACCAGGAGTGTCGTGCTGCTACCGAAGAGAAATATTTGGTTTATAGGAAAACTCTATATTCAGTAGTAGCAACGTGTAACGCACAGGAAATAATGAAAAACGAGAGTGTAAAGAAATCCAGAATTATGTCCAAAAATGCAAAGAGCATTTTCGAAACTGTTGGTCTCCAATACTAGTGAAGATGACGAAGATACTACAGATCCATTCCCAGAAAATGTTATTAAATTATACCGCCCGGTCAAGATAAGCTAAAGACAGCAATAAACCGGCTGAAGGAAAATAAGTCAGCTGGAGGCGATGCCAGATTAGCTGTTCAAAATTTGATGCGACATGCTGATAACGAGTATGCATCAGCTAGTTAGCACCATCTTACGGAAGATCTCGTTCCCGAGTGTTGATACCTGAGCATCCTGTGTCACGTCCACAAGAAGGGAGATAAAACTGTGTGACCAAGTCAATGATAGTGTCAGGTGTATTGTGTGAACGACAAAAGCTTGTGGCCAACGAAATAATTGGGCTATACCAATGCGGCTTTAGACCTGACCAATTCCTCATTGACCAGATATTTTCGCGGTGGCAAATCATGGTGAAGATCCAAGAGATGTAGGTCGACACCTACCATCTTTTTGTCCCTATTTTGTATCTCCGCAAAGCTCATTTGCTTGCTAAGATGATATTAACTGCTACTCGGTCCTCAGTATATCCTCTCCAACTATTCTGAAGTTTCAGAAAAGGAGGCATCCGTTCGTCTAACATATTCAACATTCAGCTGGAAAAGGTTATACGAGATGCAGACGTTACAAGAAATGTCAAAAGTTACAGCAAAAGCCACATGTTACTTGCTTATGCTGACGATATAAACAACATATGTAGATCGACCAGTAAAGAGAGGGACTTATACCTTTAAGAAGGTCAAAGGATAATCTGCTAAAGTGGGTCTGGCAGAAAACGACGACAAGACAAAGTTGATGGTATCAACGCGCAATGCATCTATAGAACTTTGACCCACTATGGTAGTTGGCAATTATAATTTTGAGGTAGTTCAAGACTGTGTCTACCTCGGCACCGCCATAAACCCAACAAACAACATCAGTTGTAAAATAGGAATAGTACTGGCCAACAGATGCTAATTTGTCTACTTTTGTTTTAACAAGTAAACAGGTATCAGTCGGCTTTGCCGGCGGAGATATACTCTCAGCCTATGTGAATTGAAACATTAATCTACGGACAGATCGAATGTATTTAGGGTCTTTTCAGAATTTTGTCGCCCTATTTGGATATTTGAACTTGCCGACAAGGTGTTTTTATACCTTGCAGGCTATTTTCTCAAGAAGTATGGACTTGAAACTGAAAAAATGTTGCCATCGTAATTGAGGCAACGAATGCACAGATATCAAAGTGATCCGAGAGCAGGTCTTAAAGTGGACTTATCCGAAATTTTTTGTGGGAGGTACCAGAAGGAATGCGCAAATATAGTCCATATTCGAACCTAAACAATATCTGCTAGATATATTAAGATGTGTAAAGTACGAACGAAATCGGTCACTTCCTTCAAGAGTTACCGTGCACACAATTTTCCAGAACGTTGCTGAACTTTAGTGGGGAAGGTACCTGAATGAGTGGCCCGGTATGGTTTATCTTCGAACTTAAACTTAGTTTGGACAAAATGTTAAGAGAACAAATTTTGATCCGTTTGAGAGCTGTCGTGCTCTCCAACCACTGCACACGGTATCATAGGGGTTTTTTTGCACATTTCTGGCTATTTTTTCAGGAAGTATGTACTTGCCCCTGATGAAACTTGTACTGTCGTATGGGGACACTGACTAAAAAGTGTTACAAAAAAACCAAAGCGATTCGAGAGCAACTGAAGAAGTAATGGATCGGTGGAGTCCATATTGGAACCTCATCTAAATCTGGTAGAAACTTCACGATGTTCCAAGTAGGGACCAACTCGGTTAATCCCTTCAACATTTATCGTGCGCAAAAATGTTTCGAACATTTTCGAACTTTTGGTGGGGATGTACCGGAAGGAGTGGACCATGTATCCATATTTTGGACCAATCGCTTGATCGGTTCGGGAGTTATCGCACGCTCCAGTCAGTCAGACAGATGGACGGACATGGCTAAATGAACTCCAAATTGTCTGCAACGGATTTCGTCCAAACATACTTGGGGTCTAAAACCATTATTTCGATTAGGCACATTTTGCCCGTATGAAAGTTTATATACCCTCGTTAGCATAAATGCTGAGGGTATAGATACAAAGCCACATATCATCAAACAAAAATAACACGTTACTAGCCGTCGTAATTTATTGTTTCGAAGCTTGTGCACTTGCGAAAGATCTACGGACCACGAGCTGCACCTGATATACAACGACATTAGTATAACTACGTTCGCTAGGCCATGTCAAAAGAAAGGCGTAAAAATACTGGCCGCTTGGCAATACAGGCAGAACTGGAAGGCCAATGCTTCGATGGAGTAAGCAAGTGGAAGACGAGATCGAAAAGCACGGTATTCCAAATTGGATACATGGTAGAGATACAACAAGTAGAGAGGAATGGAAATATTTTCTTAGTTCAGTTAATAGAACAAATGTTCTGTAGAGGGCCAACTATGTAAATAAGTGTCCTAATTCTACACATGTTTAATATTTACCTTTCAAAGTAATTCAAGGAGTTTTGCATAGTTGGCCGTTTCAAAGTCCTATGATGGGTCAAGCAGTGTTCTATAACATTGTGCCATCTCATTGAGGTTTCAAACAATGTGTTTGACTTACAAATCAATTGAGTTATTATGAAGCTTACTGAACCCAGGTTTATATTTTGCAAGTTCATTTTTACAGTCATTTTACCCTCAGCCGCTGGGCTAGCGAGGGTATATTCACTTTAATACGAGCACAAATATACCCAATCGAAATAATGGTTATAGACCCCATGTATGTTTCAAAGGAATTAGTGCAATGTAGACTAGTTCTTTCGCGGCATGTTCTGATGCAGTTCTTACGTAGTCGTGAAAAAGGCACTCCATTCCTCACATTTTATGCGAATTCGGATGCGATCCAAAGAATGACATCTATTTCTCACAATTTAACTCCATCCGCAGTTCAATCAGAGTCGTGAAAAATACACTCCAATTCCTTACATTTTAAGCGCATTCGGATTCAATCCAGTGATTGACATCCATTTCTCACATTTTAAATGCATACAGATGCAGTTGAAACGGAGCCGTGAAAATGGCACTTCTTTTGTCACATTTTATTAGCAGTTGTTAGAGGTCCCTACAAATACATAAGTCAGTTTGTATAACCCTGTAAGCGCGTTGACATCAATTTTTCCAAAAACAGAAAAACGTGTTTGTGAGAAGACAATTTTTAATGGAGTGCTGTTGGAGAACATGTTGAAATCTTAATTGACAATGAGCAGACAATATAAACAAGTATGAAAGCGTTAAGATCGCCCGGGCAGAACTTTTTATACCCTCCACCACAAACTGATAATAGTCACTTTATACAGATAATTTTCTTTTTAGGGGTTGTCTACCAATTGAGATACCACAATACCAAGTTACATCCACTTCAGAAGGGGCCCTTGGCAAAACGTGGACGTATGCTGTCTGATTTTTTTAAAACTTTCAAAATGTCAAAAATTTGTGAGTTCCATTCTAGGGGACTATATAAAGACCTATACGGACAAATTTCTGGCGGAAAGTTGTATACTTCAATTCCAGTGATATATTGAGGCAATAACCTTAAAAATACCGAAAGTCGGGAAGTACCGTATGAAGACGTGGACCTATACCAACAAATTTCAGGTAAAAATTTCAGCCATTTTTGGAATATTGAGACTAAATCCTTAAAAATACCGAAAATCGGCAGGTACTGTTCTATGGGGGCTATATGAAAACGTTAACCTATACCGACAAAAAATAAGGTGGAACGTTTTATACCACAAGCGAAGACTAAATACTAAATTCCAGCCACTTTAGTGGTATATTGAGGCTAAAACTTTGAAAATACCCAAAATCGGGATATAGCTTCTGTGGGAGGTATATCAAAACGTGAACGGATACCGACAAATTTCTGGGAGAAAGTTTTGTCGTCCCACACAAATTTTAGTCATTTCGGTGTTATAGTGAGGCTAAGACAATCAAAATACCAAAAATCGAAGGCAATTTTCTATGGGGGGTTCATCAAAACGTGGACCGATACCGACAAATTTCTGGGGGAAGTTTTTTTTTTTGCACCGAAAAAATACTAAATACTAAATTTCAGCAAGTTCGGTGCGATAATGAGACTAAAACCTTCAAAATACCGAAAATCAGGATGTACCGTTCTATGAAGGGTATATCAAAACGTGGACCGATACCGAAAAATTTCCGTGAGAAAGTTTTGCAGTCCAAAGGAGGGCTAAATGCCAAATTTCAGCCATGTTGGTTGGATAATATAGTTTAAAACTTCAAAATACCGAAAATCTGGAGATACGTTCCCATGGGGCCTTTATCAAAACGTGGACTTATATAAACATTTTTTGGTAGAAATATTTCTTAGCCTCTGGAGACACAAAATACCAAATTAGAACCAATTCGGTGGTCAAATGGGACAAATACCTTAAAAAATTCCTTAAAACGACGATGCGTCACTTTGTATGGGGGCTATACTAAAACGTGGACCTACATAGTCCGCTTTCAATACCAAAATCCTACGTACATACAATAGATTTTACCAAAATTTCATCATCCTGCTTCAATGCGTTCTGATGCTAGAGTGATTTCCACAGACGGATGGGCATGACTATATCGATGTAGAATTGCACGCTGATCAAAAATATATATAGTTTGTGGGGTCTACAATCATTATTTCGGGTAGTTACAAACGGAATGACAAACTTAATATACCGACCATCTTATGGTGGAGGGTATACCAAATATAAAAACGCCTTTAGCATATGAAGCAAGAACAAAACAGCTTGGATTAAATAGAAAGCGGAGGAAATAAGTTGCGATATGTACAAACATAGGTACACTTCCGAATGCCGCCCTGAGATACTAAGTGGGTGCCTCCTCATGACTCCAATTTACCATCTAAATGAGGTAGCAAATATCCTTCCGGTGCAGCAACACAATCACATGCTTTCGTTGCAGTATCTGCTCGCGTGTTACCGTGAAAGCCATCCCAATCACCATATGATGGATAGGCCCCACCCATTCAGGCAGATCAAGGAGAATCTTCATGATCTAGAAGAAGAGGTCCAGCGTTACAAAAGAGAACCTCTAGATCAATAAGCATGTTAAGCACGTTTGAATAGCATTCATACGTCCGAAGTTGAAGCTAGAGTTTGAATGCGATCCTCGGAGAACATCCCCCATCCATTCCATAATACATTCTTTTTAATTATTCTGGGATATTTTGCTTGCATTTTTATTTCATCTTTGAACTGCACATTCCGAAGAGTGTCTTAAAACTGCATCCACATCACTGCATCGAAACACGTGCTTTGAATGCAAGTTGGACTGCATCCTATTCTACCCCAAAAGGGTTAGTTAAAATGCGATTACGAAGATATAGTTAAAATGCTGTGCCGAAGGAGTGAATTTTTCAGTAGTCAGGTACGGTCTTGTAAAAATCGTGGGTGAAAATGCACAATTTGATGCACTTCCAAATCACTCGTATACATGATTTAACTACATCTTTGGGGACAAATATTTTACTAGGTACTTACTGGACACACCACAGTTACACTTACAACTTGAAACCGCGGAAAGACCTTATACCAGTCCTTATTTTTTAGGCATTGACTACATGCACCGAAAATGTTTATTATATATGCGGTGTGCATATATTCCAGATAACTGTTCCTAAAAAGTTTCCGCTTGTCATTGATATATTCTTGTTATTCTTAGCAACATAAGCTTTTGACATTTCCATCAACTATTTTCATGAGATTTTATATATCATGCAAATATTATTTTCCAGGCCCCGTACAACATTCCCCCATACAATATAGTTTTTGAAAATCTTTATGTGTTGTTGGCGAAGAGAACTTAACTTGTTTCCTATTTCCAGCCTCTTTCACTATGTCGAACGAAAATGAAAACGAAAGAAAAACTACTTAACTCGAGTATAATTTTCAAATTTTGCAGTTGTTTCGAAGCAAAAACAAAGTGAATATTACCATGAAAAGCAAAGTTTAGGTGTTTTTCGTTCGCATTCATTTTCGACATAGTGAAACAGACCCTTCAATATTATTAATTACAGTGTTTTATTTACTTATTTAAATTTCTATTTAAAATTTTCAAACATTCAGGACTATAAAATATTTTCCATTTCATTGTGAACAGTTTGTGATTAAATTTAATTGTCACCATCACTGCCATCAACTTCCAATGTATATCAAATTAAATGTTGTGTGCAAAAATTATCTTTTGCCAGCAATTCACCCCTTACTTTGTGGCACATTGTTTTATATATTCTTCTTCTCTTTATTGTCATTTCCCACAGTTGGGTTGTTTATTGACTATCTTTCACACCGGCAACAAATTATTATTGTTGTGCGGTAGACAATTTCATTCCATGGCAAATCTATAATACCAAAGTTTATGTGATATATAAAATGCTTAAGTATTTCTTTTATTACTATTTCGGTAACATCATCAGCATAATCATCAGTTGCAGCATTCGCTGTCGTTGTTTTTTTATTATTTCCATAAAGCAGCCAGCACACCTTCTTATCTAACGACTTATTTTTCATTCAATTCTCATCCATCCATTATAAAATCTTGATATTGATTTCCATACACAAATCATGAATCGATTCGATGATAATTCGAGAGTGTTGTATGTTGTTTTGTTATTCATTTTCTCACTGTGTGTGTGTTGTAGCAAGGATTAAGTCAGAAAAGTGAACAGCGATACCGACATCGCATCATTATTCTATGAAGAAACAAATAATTTATAGAGGACTCGTAAAAAGGTGTTCAAGGTGCCAAATTAAAATCAATTGGATAAAGTGAATACTTATAAGGGAGAAATTATATTAATGCTTTTATTTGGAATTGGAAATCTTTTAAAAAGACAAAACCATATATTAACGAATTAAGGGATGTTGGAGGAATCAAACATTAACGCAAAACAAGTAAAAAATCGTTAAATTCGAACCGCCGAACTTTTTATACACTCCACCATAATATAATCCGAACTGAAATGTAATAATTAGTTTCAATTCCAATCCACAATTTTAGGAGTAGAAGTTTTCGACCACGTATACCCGGAATGTCTAAATCAGAAAATGTGTCTAAAATGCCTTCTAATGGAGGTAACTTTCTTTATATGGGAGCTGCATATATTAAAGTGCGGACCTATGTTGAAAATTTTAAGTGGAGACAACTGGGAACCTCAAATGTAAAATTACCGCTATTTCGGTAAAAAAAAATGTGGTTAACATCATTAAGAAACCGAAAATCGGGCCTATACCTAAACCCATGCCAATATTTTTGGTGGAGAAGTTTCATGGCTGCTGGGAACCTTAAATGTCTAATTACTGATAGTTCCGTCATAAAATATAGCTAAAACCCTCGAAATCATCGAACATCGGTAAGTGCCGTTACATGAGGGCCATACCAAAACATTGACTTAGGTTGAAAATTTTAAGTGAAGAAGTTTTGTGGACACTTGGTGCCACAAATGTCGAATTACTGCTAATTCAGCTCAAAATTTTTGGCTAAAATCCTCAAAATACCGAAAATTGGTAGTTACCATTATATAGGGCCTATACCAAAACGTGGGTCGATGCAAAAAGGAACGTTCTAGCTCAATTGATGGGGACGCTAGAGTGATTACAACAGACGGACATGACAAGATCGATACAGAATTTTATCTTGGTCAAGAATATATCGCTTATTTGCTCAAAGAGTGGCATAACTCAAAAAATGCGTTTTCTATTTTTTCTACGACTTCTACTTTATCTTGTGTCAAATTGTTTCTAAAACTCGACGAGTTACAGCTCATTTACTAAGAGTTGCCAAAATTCAACACACAAGTTTTTCGAGGTTATAAAGCACTAAAATACTCAAAATCATGATTGATCTTGCACAGAAATTTAGCACTGATATCTAGTTAACTGTCTGCAAAATATGGTCCAGGTAGTGATTTTAGTTTTTGTGTAATAATCGTCTTATGGTGGGAAGTCAAATTCCAATCGCCAACTTAAAACGCGTTTTTCTCGAAACTGTATTTTTTGAGATGTGTCACTCTTTGAGTAAATGAGTGATATGTATATGGCTGCAAATACTTTATAGGGTTAAATGCGTTACAAACGGAAAAACAAACATAATGTGCCCTGCTATGGTGTAGGGTATAAAAACAAATTTCTGTTATATTGGTTGGATATGATGATTATGAACTTAAAAATACTGAAAATCGGATGAAGATTAAAAACAAAAATTTAGGTATTTCGGTAGGGTAATGCAGCAAACATTTTTTCTTGATGTGGCGTACATGTCAGTTGATCTCTTAAGTAGTTGAAGCTCCAAGGATGTTTGGTATTGAAAATGAACTATATCGGTCCACGGTCCCATATAAAAGTTCACCGGGCATGACTTTCCCAATACAAAAGTTCACCGGGCATGACTTTACCAATACAAAAGTTCACCGGGCATGACTTTCCCAATACAAAAGTTGACCGGATATAACTTTTCCCATACAAAATTTCACCGGGCATGAGTTTCCCAATACAAAAGTTCACCGGGCATGACTTTCCCAATACAAAAGTTCACCGGGCATGACTTTCCCAATACAAAAGTTCACCGGGCATGACTTTCCCAATACAAAAGTTGACCGGAGATGACTTTTCCCATACAAAAGTTCACCGGGCATGAGTTTCCCAATACAAAAGTTCACCGGGCATGAGTTTCCCAATACAAAAGTTCACCGGGCATGACTTTCCCAATACAAAAGTTCGCCGGGCATGACTTTCCCAATCCAAAAGTTCACCGGGCATGACTTTTCCCATACAAAAGTTCACCGGGCATGACTTTCCCAATACAAAAGTTCACCGGGCATGACTTTTCCCAATAAAAAAGTTCACCGGGCATGACTTTCCCAATACAAAAGTTCACCGGGCATGACTTTCCCAATACAAAAGTTCGCCGGGCATGACTTTCCCAATACAAAAGTTCACCGGAGATGACTTTTCCCATACAAAAGTTCACCGGGCATGACTTTTCCCATACAAAAGTTCACCGGGCATGACTTTCCCAATACAAAAGTTCACCGGGCATGACTTTCCCAATACAAAAGTTCACCGGGCATGACTTTCCCAATACAAAAGTTCACCGGAGATGACTTTTCCCATACAAAAGTTCACCGGGCATGACTTTCCCAATACAAAAGTTCACCGGGCATGACTTTCCCAATACAAAAGTTCACCGGGCATGACTTTCCCAATACAAAAGTTCACCGGAGATGACTTTTCCCATACAAAAGTTCACCGGAGATGACTTTTCCCATACAAAAGTTCACCGGGCATGAGTTTCCCAATACAAAAGTTCACCGGAGATGACTTTCCCAATACAAAAGTTCACCGGGCATGACTTTACCAATACAAAAGTTCACCGGGCATGACTTTCCCAATACAAAAGTTGACCGGATATAACTTTTCCCATACAAAATTTCACCGGGCATGAGTTTCCCAATACAAAAGTTCACCGGGCATGACTTTCCCAATACAAAAGTTCACCGGGCATGACTTTCCCAATACAAAAGTTCACCGGGCATGACTTTCCCAATACAAAAGTTGACCGGAGATGACTTTTCCCATACAAAAGTTCACCGGGCATGAGTTTCCCAATACAAAAGTTCACCGGGCATGAGTTTCCCAATACAAAAGTTCACCGGGCATGACTTTCCCAATACAAAAGTTCGCCGGGCATGACTTTCCCAATCCAAAATTTCACCGGGCATGACTTTTCCCATACAAAAGTTCACCGGGCATGACTTTCCCAATACAAAAGTTCACCGGGCATGACTTTTCCCAATAAAAAAGTTCACCGGGCATGACTTTCCCAATACAAAAGTTCACCGGGCATGACTTTCCCAATACAAAAGTTCGCCGGGCATGACTTTCCCAATACAAAAGTTCACCGGAGATGACTTTTCCCATACAAAAGTTCACCGGGCATGACTTTTCCCATACAAAAGTTCACCGGGCATGACTTTCCCAATACAAAAGTTCACCGGGCATGACTTTCCCAATACAAAAGTTCACCGGGCATGACTTTCCCAATACAAAAGTTCACCGGAGATGACTTTTCCCATACAAAAGTTCACCGGGCATGACTTTCCCAATACAAAAGTTCACCGGGCATGACTTTCCCAATACAAAAGTTCACCGGGCATGACTTTCCCAATACAAAAGTTGACCGGAGATGACTTTTCCCATACAAAAGTTCACCGGAGATGACTTTTCCCATACAAAAGTTCACCGGGCATGAGTTTCCCAATACAAAAGTTCACCGGAGATGACTTTCCCAATACAAAAGTTCACCGGGCATGACTTTCCCAATACAAAAGTTCACCGGAGATGACTTTTCCCATACAAAAGTTCACCGGAGATGACTTTTCCCATACAAAAGTTCACCGGGCATGAGTTTCCCAATACAAAAGTTCACCGGGCATGACTTTCCCAATACAAAAGTTCACCGGGCATGACTTTCCCAATACAAAAGTTCGCCGGGCATGACTTTCCCAATACAAAAGTTCACCGGGCATGACTTTTCCCATACAAAAGTTCACCGGATATGACTTTCCCAATACAAAAGTTCACCGGACATGACTTTCCCAATACAAAAGTTCACCGGGCACGACTTTCCCAATACAAAAGTTCACCGGGCATGACTTTCCCAATACAAAAGTTCACCGGGCATGAGTTTCCCAATACAAAAGTTCACCGGGCATGAGTTTCCCAATACAAAAGTTCACCGGGCATGACTTTCCCAATACAAAAGTTCGCCGGGCATGACTTTCCCAATACAAAAGTTCACCGGAGATGACTTTTCCCATACAAAAGTTCACCGGGCATGACTTTCCCAATACAAAAGTTCACGGTGCATGACTTTCCCAATACAAAAGTTCACCGGGCATGACTTTCCCAATACAAAAGTTCACCGGGCATGACTTTCCCAATACAAAAGTTCACCGGAGAGGACTTTCCCAATACAAAAGTTCACCGGGCATGACTTTCCCAATACAAAAGTTCACCGGGCATGACTTTTCCCATACAAAAGTTCACCGGGCATGACTTTCCCAATACAAAAGTTCACCGGGCATGACTTTCCCAATACAAAAGTTCACCAGGCATGACTTTCCCAATACAAAAGTTCACCGGAGATGACTTTTCCCATACAAAAGTTCACCAGGCATGACTTTCCCAATACAAAAGTTCACCGGGCATGAGTTTCCCAATACAAAAGTTCACCGGGCATGACTTTACCAATACAAAAGTTCACCGGAGATGACTTTTCCCATACAAAAGTTCACCGGGCATGAGTTTCCCAATACAAAAGTTCACCGGGCATGACTTTCCCAATACAAAAGTTCACCGGGCATGACTTCCCAATACAAAAGTTCACCGGGCATGACTTTCCCAATACAAAAGTTCACCGGAAATAACTTTCCCAATACAAAAGTTCACCGGGCATGACTTTCCCAATACAAAAGTTCACCGGGCATGACTTTCGCAATACAAAAGTTCGCCGGGCATGACTTTCCCAATACAAAAGTTCACCGGGCATGACTTTTCCCATACAAAAGTTCACGGGCATGACTTTCCCAATACAAAAGTTCACCGGGCATGACTTTTCCCAATACAAAAGTTCACCGGGCATGACTTTCCCAATACAAAAGTTCGCCGGGCATGACTTTCCCAATACAAAAGATCGCCGGGCATACAAAAGTTCACCGGAGATGACTTTTCCCATACAAGATGACTTTTCCCAATACAAAAGTTCACCGGAGATGACTTTTCCCATACAAGGTGTTTTGAATGTTGTGGACACAATATCCCACCGAAATTTCTAAGATTTGATATTTGGTCTTTGATGCGGTTATAAAGCACTTCACCTGAACTTTGTCGGTATAGGTCGACGTCTTCAAATATCCCTCATAAAACGGTACATCCCGATTATAGGTATTTTGAAGGTAGGTGCCTGATTATCTCACCGAAATTCGGTATTTTGTATTCCATGGTGTACAAAATAATCCAAAAGAGAATTATCAGTATAGGTTTACGTCTTCATATAGCCCCCGAAGGAAGGTACCTCCCGATTTTCGGTATTTTCAAGGTTGTGGCCACAGTATCCACCTAAATGGCTGCGATTTGGTATTCAGTATTCCATGATCTAAAGGGAATTATCAGTATAGGTCTACGTCTTCATATAGTCTCCATAGAAGCGTGCCTCTCGATTTTCGATATTTTGAAGGTGTGGCCACAATGTCCCGCTAAATATTATCTCATCATCATCTTAATTTGTAAGCTTCTTCTTTGTCGTTTTTTTACAATTTCAAGGCGATCGGACTATTATTGCGACCTACATAGCCGCTACAAAATTGGATAAAAAATATGTTTCTGGTTCATTCCACCCGCTAAATATTTCCCGATCATCACCGATAACAATAGGTGTCTATTCTGGTCTGAAACGGACCTCCATGTTAAATTTCGTGACAATCGGTTCATAATTGCGGCCTGGAGTTTGATTACAATTTATAATGGATATCTACGAGATATGAAGATTCGTAAACTTATAATACCCTTTCCACATTGTGGTGTAGGGTATAATAATCGGTATAGGTCTACGTCATAATATAGCCCCCATAAAACGGAATCTCCCGATTTTCGGTATTTTGAACATTTGGCTCCAAAATACCATCGATATGACTGAATTTTGGTATTTTATATTGGTTGAGGCTACAAAACTTTCCACCTGGAATTTATCGATACAGCTTTACGCCTTTATATAGACCCCATAGAAGCGTGGCTCCCGATATTTTGTATTTTGAAGATTGTGCTCTCAATATCCCACCGAAACGACTGAAATTTGGTATTCAGTCTTCGTTGCGGCCTTCCACCTGAAATGCTTCGGTATTACTTCACGTGTACATATACTCTCCATAGAAAGGTTCATCCCATTTTTCTGTACTTTGGCTTAAATATACCACTCCATTCGGAAAATTTTAAATATTGGTCCATGTTTTGTAACTCTACTAAAAGGGAGTATTATCAGGTTAAATGTTCTGCTCCTCATCATAAAGGAAGAGCTTGATACTTTCATAAAAGAAATGATACTAATTATTCCTATTCACTTTAATACAGCGGCGGCTTACTTGTTTCAACATTTCTTTGTACCAATCGACACGAGCCTTGTCAAATTGCGCAGGATCCAACGAGAATAAACCTTTCTTTCGGTGCAAGTGAAAATAATTTTTTAGAGATGCATCTATCTCACGCTATGTCACATGGCGATCATGAATTATCAGTAATCACATGGCACCAATGGATAGAAATCCTCTTGTTCAGTATGTAGGTCCATGACTTGGCTTTGAAAGTTTTACCCTGGAGTGACTATAATTTGGAATTTTGAATTCACACTGGTATTCTCATTGATATTAAGCATTGTATCAACAATATATTCTTCGAAAGAAAACTTATTATTCTATTTGACTTCAAAACAAATCGTGGTGGAGGAAATACCAAATTCGTTTTTATTTTTGCAATTTCATACCTAATAAAATTACCAATAATTTAAAAATTTCCATTTAAATTATGTTTGTGGAAAAAAGAAATCGTGTTTTCTCTATTCGATCAGTCCATAAATGAAAGACGGAATTTCTAGACGTACCTCGTACCTGCGCGTACCTTTTTCACAAAAGTTTAATACTTTGTTTAAGGGCTGTTCGAGGATCGATATAATGTTTTTCGTGGGCAAGTCTTTTTTCTTGATGTGCTGGAATCAAATGAAGTCATTGGATGCCCAGTCAGGGCTGTACGAAGGATAACCCATCAATTCCACGTTTTGTCCAGTCAAAAAGGCGCTGGTTTGAATCGATGTATGAGAGCCCACATTGTCATGATGCAGAATGATTTGTCTTCTCTTGCTCGAATTTCTCAGGAGATTTCAGGCAAACAAATTATAGTGTCCCACTCAGAATTAACCTTCCTATATTTCTCAAGTCGTATAGTCGCCACACGGTCAATTTTTCTGAAGAAACAGAAACCTTTTGCTACGAAGTAGTACTTCTTACATGAACAACATTAGTTTGATTTGGCTCGCTTTCGAAGACGACGATTCCTGCTGTTGTTGCGGCTCCTAAGCATACATCCTAAATTCGTCGTCTGTGATGATCTTATAATCGCCGTTTGAATCACCGCGATCGATTTTATGTACAATTTCTTTGAACCAATTCGAAGGAGCCTTTTTTTTTGAGTGATTGTCCAGTTTTGCTGGATCTAACGAGAAAAATGCATTATTGCGGCCAAGTGTTTATGCAATATCAAATGTTAGTTGGTGGAAGAAATGTACAAGGATGCATCTACATATATCACGGTATTTAACATGGTGATCTCGTATTATTCGTTCATGCACGGCATATTTTTTTTCTGGCACAACGACCGATTTTGGGCGACCCTCACAACCTTCGTTTTTTGCCGAGTGCCGACCACGGTAGAATTCATTAAACCAGTTCTTCATAGTCCTATACGATGGTCATTTAACGGCATACAAAGATTTAATTTGATCGATACACTCTTGCGGTAATTATCCACGTCGAAAGTTTTGAAAAATTCTTGGACGAAAATTTTTTTGGAAGGTGATAAAACGGTCGTACAACAAACTGTCCTGAGTAAGACTAGTCTATAAACTGTCAAACTCTCCAAAAAAAATAATAAATGGCTCCTGGCGATACACGGTGCTGCCTAAGAGAGGTAGTTTTCGTACACACAAAATTTCAAATTTATTCGGAAATATGCAGACTAGGACGGTCATGTCTAGGATTGTTTTGACCATTTTAAAAGAGGTAGTCAGTAGTATAGTAGTAGACAGTATAAATTTTATTTGAGGGTAAGTAAAACTTCTCCACAAGTGGTGTCGTTGATTCTGCCATAAGCAGTAGGTTCCATATCATTGAGCTTATATGAATCGGGGTGCACTCATTGATATGAGAGAAGTCTCCCTTGTCTCTCCTGGAATGTTTGTGGAACATTTTTAAGTCCACACTGGCTGAGATAATTAACCTAAACACCCTACGCTCTGCACATTGTAATCGTTCTTCAAAACGTACGTCTAATTTGATGATGGACAATATCGGTCTCCTTAAAAAGTTCAAACATTTAGGCTTTAGAATAGATTCAGACGTGAAAATTACCTATATTGAGTTTTCGTCTTTTCATTATGTCACCGACTGAGGGTATATCTGTGACGGAAAAGTCGTCTGATACTGTTTTATTTCTTTACTTCATATTTCTCAAATCAAATTATGAAATTACTTTATGCTTTGCACACAAATTAAAAAAACACGGCTTTATGTTTTCCTCCTTGACTTTTATTACAACTTTTAGGAAAAAAGGTTTACAGTTTTCACACATCCTCACATGCTTTCCATTTTAAATGTGAAAAAATATCCTTTTTAATGTAACGGGCGATAACATTGCCTTACATCCAAGATATAAAAGTTCAAAGACATACACTTCATGGTGAACTTTATCTGCTTCACTGAGTTCCTTCTTCTGTGCCAAGGTGCAAACAAACAAATCAGAAATTTCTTTATGATTACAGCTTATCGATAATGATATCTTTTATAATGTGTTAAATGTAAGTATGTGTTTGATTTAGTGGATGATGTCTTGTAAGGTAAGGTGTGTTCTACGGCAGTCAATTGAAGGTACAAATGTGCGTGTGTTTGTGAATTTCGTTTAATGTTTGCATGTATTATTATCACCCAATAAGTGTTTACACTCATGTATCGATACTTTCTTAACAAATGATTTCACGCGAGCGATTCATTTCAATGTTGAATATCAACAACAACTTTATACACACGGCAGGGTAACATGGGCAAATAAATGTTGGCATGTTTTAAGAACAAATTCTGTTTGTTATACCTTCAGCATTTATATACACTTATCGAAATAATGGTTTTAGACCCCAAGTATGTTTGGACGAAGTCCGTTTCAGACAATTTGGAGTTGATTTAGCAATGTCTGTCTGTCTGGCCGGCTGACTGGCTGGTGCGCACGATAACTCTCGAACGGATCAACCGATTCAGTCCAAGATTTGGCTTCCGTAATATTTTGAGTAAACTTAGTTTAAGTTCAAAGATTGGTTATATCGGTCCACTCATTTCGGTACCTTCTCCACAAAAGTTCGAAAATGTTCAGAAAATTTGCGCGCACTATAACTCTTGAAGGGAATAACCGATTTGGTCCATACTTCGCATATCGTGAAATTTCTACCAGCCTTAGATGAGGTTCCAATATGGACCAATCTTTCGGGTACTTTTCACACAAAATTTTGGAAAAGTTCACTTTAGGACCGTTTCGCGAATCACTTTGATTTTTGTTGTAGCAGCTTAAATTAACTCTCCCCGGTACAAGTTTCATTAGGGGCAAGTCTATACTTCCTGAAAAAATAGCCTGAAAGATGCAAAAATACCCCTATGACACCGTGTGTAGTGGTTGGAGCGGAAGATAACCCTCGAGCGGATCTGCCGTTTCAGTCCAAAATTTGGCCCTCGTAATATTTTGTCCAAACTTAGTTTAAGTTCGAAGATGGGCCATATCGACCCACTCCTTCGGGCACCTCTTCCACAAAAGTTCAAAATTTTTCTGTAAAATGGTGTGAACGATAACTCTCGAAGGGAGCAATCGATTTGGTCCAAATATAGACTATATTGGTCCACTCCTTCGGGTACACCCCCACAAAAAATTCGGATAAAGTGAACTTTAAGAGCTCCTCTCAGATTGTTCTTAAATTTTTTTGTAAGTTTTCCTTGCGGCTACTTTTACGACGGTACAATTTTTTTCTTGCGCAAGTCCATACTTCCTGAGACGTCACCAACTAAAATGGCAAATCCAAAAGTTAATTCTCGCAGGGAGTTTCTGATTGGTTTTGATTCTGTTTTCAGAATCATCCATTTACACCCATATAAATAAACACTCGTAAGCGGTAAACATTGACCACACATGTGACAAAACAGATATCAGCCCAAATTAAGCCACCCTTTTACCACTGAGAACATTCGTTTAAGCTTCTTCCAGTTTCATCTAATAAATACATATTTACTTATTTATTTGATCGCATTTTGTTTTAATCGCACAGTGTACGATATTGTGGTGCTGTTGTGTGGTGTGAGTGTAAATAATAACAAGTGATTGAATACGACGGATATGCAAACATTTTACTCAGCTTTATATTCAAATACATACGTACATATAAATACCAAACAAATACAATTTTACGACATAGGAATGCATACAATCAGAAGGCTTTGCTTTGGCGGATATGTTGATATACCGAAAATGCATGTGTGCGTTTGTATTATTCGGGATATGGATGAATTAAATGAATCGAATCTTTTGTTTGAAACATACATACATACATACATATATTGTATTAAAATACAGCCATTCACATTTCTATTTCTTTATGGTGTCATCAACGGATTTTTGCGACAATTCGTATGTGTGTGTGTTTGTCATTTTCTCATAATAACTGTGTGTGCTGATACATCGACCATACCATTTACTCATCATTTGTTTACCTTTAATATTTGTTAAGATATGAACAAATGTTTATTCTAAAAATTGATACAATAAATTGAGTACTTATTCAGTATGGAATGGATTCAGTTGGGTTTGGCAATGGTGGTTGCAAATCCAACAATGACAACAATAATATTTATATTTCACTTAATGAATATTCAAAGTAAATGAAGTTTTGATAGTGGATTTGAGAAAATTAAGAAAATGTCTTACCACAATTATACATCTGAAATAAAATACACAAATTAATTTTTAGACCCCACTTTGTCCCTGGCTGCGTCGCACAGTGTCACGACCGTTGCCAAAAAGGTCAAAACTAATTACTTCTGAATACAGATTTATTGATGAAAATTGATAGTAAACATTTCAATTGGAAGGACTTTGAATTATGGTATTGATTTGCCAGGTAGATTTGTCCACGTGAACGTTCAAACCCGATAATTGTTAAAAGTATGCCTTGTCCTTATTTTACTAAAACTAATAACTTTTATTATGGTCCAATATTTTCATATTTAAAGTAATTTATCGTTCTAAAATAAATTTTTACAATTTCTTTGGATGGAAACGTGGATTTAATTTTGTTTTGAAGTAAATAGTGAGCATATGGTGTTTACAGGTACCCAAGCCTGTAGTACTTAGTACATGGATTTTGTGAACCAAATTTGAAAATTGTTGGAGTGGGAAAAAATTTTATAAAAGTGTATATCAATATTATTTGCTGTTTGAGTTGAAAAGTGAGTACTTCAAATGTATAAAGTTGCCAGCTGCAGAGGTTTGAAGACAAGTTTTTATTCCATTTTCTTGCAGAATCTAATAATAAAATGATTGACAAAGTCAAAATTAAAATCAAAATGTCAAAAGGGCTGGCCTTCCCTCTATCTTTTAAACATAAAATTTTATATCACTGTGCAACATTTTTGAGCCAATCGCGTGCAAACAACTTCTGTCCAGAATTTTATGAAAGTAGAGGACCAATAGATCGGGTTCGGTTTTTATGGCCTCATCTTAACATGGTTAAAGATCGAATTTTTAAAACAAATCGGGGCTGTATCTCTGAAACTAATACGAATCTTGTTTTGACATCTGCAGCAAACTTGTAGAGAAGAGCAATTAAAAAATATTTGGAGGAATAGTGAACTCGAAAAACTGCATTTATTGCCTCAAATTTTATAATATATCTAAAAATTCTACAATTTGTGTATATTTCGCAGTGTATCTCCCAAAATGTTAAATTCTTCTTAATGTTACCTTTGGGAAAATATTCTCTGGAATGCAATACACAACTCTTCAGAACATTATATTGTTGTAAAATGCCTCTATCGCCTTGTTTATAGCAAATTTTTCCACAACAATTTGGTAAATATTTCAATATATCATTGAAATCCCCAACATGAGAATAAACAGCCTGTGTGAACATTGTTTGAAATAAGTTTTGTAAAAGGTATGTTATGAAATACCCCTTGAACAACGCGAAATAACAATTTTAGAGTTTCAGAATGTTCTGAAGAATTGATGGTCACATTATTTGGAACATTTTGAGAATGGTTACTGACCAGAATTTTAGAAATTATGTAAAATTTCTATATTTTAACGAGTTTGATGCGCTAGATGCAGCTTTTCCTAGTCCATCTGCTTGACACATAAGTTCTACTACTTTAGGGCTACAATATTGCTGAAGACTGCAATGCAAAATTCTTATTAGTTTCGGAGATCAAGGTCCGATCACTGGAAAAAAGGCTAATTTTAGGTGGGTTTAGATGAGGCCATAAAATCTAAACCCGATCTAAGAACACAAAACCCAATTAAGGTTTCTGTAGTCTCAATATGTATTTTCAGAAAATGCCCATTAGAAGTTGTTTGCATTTCCAGTGTTGCACAGTGTATTCCTAGAAAAAAAAAATCATTCTGTTAGGATAAGTTACTATAATAATTTTTAGTCTCTAAGAGAACATTGTAAAAGAAATTAATTGGAAATAAATGAAATGTGTTTGCAGACGCACATGTTATTTCACTTTTTTAGTGACCACCTCATTAGGGAGTTACCACCTTTTTATATAAATGTTTTGTGGTGTCCGCTAAAGCTCTAAACGAATGAATCGATCATCATATATTTTTGGGGACATATTAAGTACCCAAAAACTGCTTTTGGACGAGAGACTTTTGAAAATTAAATTTCTTTTAAAAGAAAATGGTGAACAGCCAAGTTAAACTTGCGATTTTTTTACAAAAAATATGCCGTTTTTGACCATTATTCGGTAAAAAACGTTTTTAAGAAAAATTCTCAGACAAGAGTTTGATATATTCAATAAGCCCACAAAAAAATGAAGACTGAACACAAAATTTCAGACATTTCGGGTGGATATTGAGTGCACAACCTTCAAAACACCGAAAATCGGTAGGTACGGTTCCATGGGGGCTATATGAAGGGGAGGACCTACACTGACAGATTTCGGATGGAGAGTTATATACCCACAACCATGACTAAATACCAATTTTCATATATTTTCTCTCGATTTTATGTATTCGATGCACTAAACACGCAATGTATGTGAGATATTGATTAAATTAGGAAAATGTGATGTAATTATTCGTAATTGAGTGACATCGGGCGAAATTATATATGGAAGCCATATTCAAACCTGAACCGATGTGGACCAAAATTGATATTTTTATTCCTTTTTTATTATACATTTGAGGGCACTCAAAATAGACATGCTATTAGGGAGAAGTAGCAAAAATTCCCACAAAGCTGAATTTTATTGGAGAGCTAAGTTTCACCATTAGAAGCAACGTCCTAAAAGGCCCCATCGATCCCATGTGTGCAAAACAAGTTATTCGGGGTCAAAGGTCATTTTTGGAGGCATTATTCAGTTTTTTTAATTGTTCTCAAAAGCGGTAAGTCTTAGCAAAAGCCGGCTAAAGTAAAAGTTGTAGATTTAATAATAGTCTACCAGAGTGGTCTTTATGATTTTTAACCATTTTCGAGATATCGCGATCTAAAGGTCAAATAAAAAATTAGCCGCGTAAGTACTTTATGAGGCGAAACGCTCCGATTTTGTTGGAATTTTTTTTAAATATAGGTATAATTTCGCTCTTCAAGAAAATATATGTTTTTTGGGGGACAGTACCGGTTACTTCGCCTTTTTAGCCGGTTCGTGTGAATATGTGCATATTTCCCTTATAAGTGCATAAAAATCATATGTTTTTATAACAGCTATATCTCAAGAATGGTTCTTTCTAGGAAAAAATTATAAGAATCAAATCAAATTTTTCCTGTCTACAATATTTACTTTACTTACCTTTTGACTAGATCAACCGTTTTCATAAAATAAATCCGAAAACCAAAAAAAACCCTTATAACTTGACCTTTGACCCCGAATAACTTTTTTTGCACACATGGGATCGATGGGGAATTTTAGGTCTTTGCTTCTAATAGCAAACCCTAGCTCTCCACCAAAATTCAGCTCTGTGGAAATTTTTGTTAGTTCAATGTCTATTTTGACTGGGCTATAGTTCAACGGTAAAACTGAACAGGGGCCTTAGGAAACATCCCATGTTAAATTTGAAGGCTATTCATCAAAAATAGACCGAACCAATTTTTTGCGAAAGTCGGTGAAACTACTCAGGGGCGTAAAAATGTCACATATTACATTTGAATGATAAAATAAAATCAGAACCGACATATCTCAGAAGGTTGCAGGGATGGGCAGAATGTGTTCGCTTCGGAAGAGATGTCCAATTAACAGGAATCAAGAGCCAAGGTGGAAATCAAAAGATATACTCTACGAAATATTGTTTTTATCAACTTTAAATTTTTAATTCTTGATAACGGTACTTTGCCCACGTCCAGTTGATATCAACTTATTTTACTAAAATTTTATAGTCATAGCCCACCCATCAAATTCCTACCCAAAACTTTTAATATTATCAACGAAATTGTCATAAGTAATTATTTTAGTGGTTTCTTATTTTCATGTGATTATGGCCTAAGATTACCTGGGAAATATTTTTCATGTTTAAAGAGCTGTAACTTCGTTATTGGTGCACATATTGACAAAATTCTTTCAGATTCGTCGTATCTGATGTCTTTGCTTTACTTTCTCTAAAATAATTTTTGTTTTTGAAATTTCAAAACTTATATTGTTCTAAAGGTTCTGTACTGAAAATATACTTTATTAACAAGTTTTCTACGAAATATTTAAACATTTATTGTTTGAATAATCTTTTTGAGAGAAACTTCCAGCAAAACTGAATTCGTTACTTTCTTCTTCTTTCATTGTTTTACTGTTTTAATAAACATTTTGTATTCCTATTTTATATCAACATGTTGCTAAATAATGGGAGAAAAGAATGGAGAAAAATGTATTGTTGTGCATCATAAAGTGATAATGTCTGCTATAAATAGCATGTCCATCTGATTTTTTTTTCTATCAGTAACAAATTTGTAGCTGAAAACAACCGTAGACGAGATTAATTCTCAAACTTTGTTTATATGGATTAAAATCTGTGTAATTTGTATTGAATATCACGGTGCTCTTGAACCAACTTTAAATGAAAGAGTAGAAAAATAAAAAACCAAAAACAAAATTGTCGGAGCGCTTTTTAAATAAATCTCGGTCAAAGTTCACATTTTTAGAATTTTTTAGGTTTTGACGATTTTGTTGGGAAACCGCTAACCCTATCAATATGGAACTGAAATAAATGTTGTAGCTGTGAAACTTCTCTACAAGATTGTTCTGTATGATATTTTCGTAGGTTTTACTATTTTCGAGATATAGAAGTTCAATTTGTGACAATTCACTGGCTGTATCGTAACCTTGTAAAACAATGTCATGACTGAAATTTCCCAACTTAATCTTATATTTCTCAAAAATGGTACAACCCAGGAACAAATTATGCAAGCCAATCTTGTAGAGAATTTTCACAGATATACGATTTTGTCTAGATCCAATTCTATAAGACTTACCATTTTCAAGCAAATCGTGAAAAAACTAACAAAAACCTAAAAATGTGACCTAAACTTTTAATATAATCTCAAAAATGGTAAAACATAGTAACAACTCAAAAAAATTTTTTTTGTAGCTACAGCATTTTCTTTAGACCCATTTCCATAGGACTTGCGGTTTCCAAGCAAAATCGCGAAAACCTAAAATAAACCTAAAAATGTGAACTTTGACCGTGATTTATTTAAAAATCCCTCCAGCGATTATTTCTTGTTTTTGGACTTTTCTAATCTATGGACACTGCTGTTTCAGAATCCGCAAAAACGTAAGCTCCTTTCATTTAACGTTGGTTCAAGAGTACCGTGATATTGTACCCTCAACAGTTAAGCTAACGATAAAAATATGTTTTGACGAAAACCGCCTCATACAATAGATTTGAAATATATCCCACTATAACTCTAGAGCAGATCAACAGATTTGGTCCAAATTTTGGATCTCTCAATACATTGCTCAAAATTTAAGTCATATCGGTCCACTCCTTTGGACACTTCCCCGCAAGACTTCAAAATGTTTCCCTAAAATCTTACGCACAATAACTCTCGAAAGTCCAAATCGATTTTTTGAGACATAGATTAGGTATGGATTATATCCGATTTGACCGAAGGGTCTATTTGGGACAACATCTTCGGATACATCCCTCACAAAAGCTCAACATAAGTCTTGTTTAAAGGCATTGCACATTTTGACCAAAGGTACTCCTTGCTGTCTTGTTTACAGCGATATTGTATTTTTCGTGGGCAAGTCCATGGTTATGTCAGGATTGGTCCAAAAGCTCTAAATCTTACGGCAACCAACTAAATTGACGGCTTGACACCATAACTATCAAGAGGAATGACTTCCATAATTAGGACCACTTCCAAGATGGACTATATCAGTTGATTCTTTCATGTATCTTCTGTACAAAAGTGAAAAACATTTGCACTTTCATCGAAGTCAAATTTTTGAGGGCAACATAAGCATTTATTCCCATATGTTTCAATATTATTGTCGGAAAGTTTATACGTCCAAAAAGGACACGAAATTCTGAAACTTCCTGGCTAAACAATTCATAGAAAAAAAAAATTGTCTATGTAGCCCGTACTTTGAGGTATCAGATGGAGTTTCTCGACTTAACCTATTTTTCAGGACTTAGCTTTTTAGAGATATTTTTTTCGATCGTGTTTCTGCGTAGTCTAAAACAGTACTGCGAGTTGGATTCAGAGTCTATGATTCGAAGATTGCATCGCCCAGCACCTGATAAAAATGTTTTCTTTTTATAACGTAATTTTCTGAATTTTTAGTTGGTGTTTTTACGACATTAAATACAATTATTTACATAAAATAATACAACACTTTTTTAATGGGACTAAGTTAGCGCGTGATATCTGGATATGTACTTAAAAAGAAGATAAGGCGTTATTTTCGTTATTGTTTGTATCCTCCAAACACTGTATATCTCTATTGGACATATCCGCGAATGTAATCCCTGTAATCGAACGTGGATCTATTTTAACCACTTTTTGCGTGAAGATTCTCCTACCAAAAGGATTTTTAAAATCCATATTACTGACGATATTTTTAAAAATTATTCTAATAGCCTCGAGTTATAGAAAATCTTTCAAAAGATATTCTCTCCGGAATTTAGAACTCAAAATGCCAAAATTAGTGCTAATGTGGTTGAAAATTCTGGGACACAACAAAACGTAATCCTATATGGGTAATATTCATTTGAAAGACTGAAAGTCTGATACGGTTCATTTTCAATTCTAAACATCCAAGCACTAATATATTATACTCTGTTCCAAATTTCAATCTTGCATCTAAAATATTGTGATCTCTCTCTATTGAATGTATATACTTTGTGGCAATATTGCATATACATAACATTAACTAAAAAACATTTAAAATAGCTTTATGTAACGATATACAACATTTATAATTTTCATGATTTTTGGTCAAACACCTATGACACCGTGTGTAGTGGTTGGAGCGTAAGTTTTCGAGTTACCGACAAATCTCGGGAAAATGAAAATGCTTATAATTTCGATAATTAACGAAATTTTTCGGAATGTTAACAACCAAATTAAAGTTGTCGCTAAATTTTACCGATATTAACGGTGTTGTAAACTTTATAAGTTTGCGTTTTAGTATACCGATTTTTGTCGATAACTCAAACAAGTAAAAAGTCGTAAAAAGGCCGGGCCGAATTTTTATACCCTACTCCATAAAAACTATTTCATTAAAATGGAATAATTAGTGTCCTTTCATAATTTTAGGTGGACAATTTTTTTCGACCATGGATAGATATTCGAGTTGCCTAAATTATCTAATCCATTCTAAAAATGTGTTCAGCTAGGTGAAAGGTACCACCTACGGGGCTATATCAAAAAGTCAACCTATCTTTATAATTTTCGGTGAAAAGTTGACCTATTTTGATGATTTTTAGGCAAGAAGTTTCGTGACCACTGAAAATTCAAATGTTAAATTACAGCTAGTTCGGTAAAAATCTTAGATAAAACCGTAAAAATACCGAAAATCGGGCAGCACTTCTCGGGAGGAGAAGTTTCGTGGCCACTGAGAACCTCAAATATCAAATTACAGCTAGTTCGGTTAAATAATATAGCGAAAATTCTCAAAGTGCCGAAAATCGGGAGGTACCGTTATTTGGGGGCTATACCAAAACATGAACCTATATTGACGATTTTAGGTGGAGACTTTTCGGGACCACTGAGAACTTCAAATGTCAAATTAAAGCTAGTTTGGTTAAAAAGTGTAGCTAAAATCCTCAAAATACCGAAATTCGGGAGGTACCGTTATATGGGGACTGTACCAAAACATGGATCTATGTTGACGATTTTTGTTGAGTAGATTTCGCGACCACTGAGAACCTCAAATGTCAAATAACAGCTAGTTCAGTTAAAAATTGTAGCTAAAATCCTCAAAATACCGAAAATCGGGAGGTAATTTTATATGGGGGCTATACTAAAACATGGACCTATGTTGACGATGTTTGGTGGATAAGTTTCATGACCACTGAGAGCTTCAAATGTCAAATTGCAGCTAGCGCGGTTAAAAATTGTAGCTAAAATTCTCAAAATACCGAAAATCGGGGAGTACCGTTATATGGGGGCTATACCAAAACATGGACCTATGCCAATATCCTTTGGAACATAAGATTTCGTGACCACTGAGAACCTCAAATGTCAAATTGCAGCTAGTTCGGTTAAAAATTGTAGCTAAAATTCTCAAAATACCGAAAATCGTGATGTACTGTTATATGGGGGCTATACCAAACCATGGACCTATGTTGACGATGTTTGGTGGATAAGTTTCATGACCACTGAGAACTTCAAATGTCAAATTGCAGCTAGCGCGGTTAAAACATGGGCCTATGCCAATATCCTTTGGAACATACGTTTGTTGATAACTAGGAACCCTAAATGTTAAATTATAGCTAATTCGGTTTGAAAATGTGACTAAAAACGTCAAAAGACCTGAAATCGGGCGGTACCGTTATATGGGGGCTATACCAAAACGTGGACCGATATAGCCCATCATCGAACTTGACCTGCCTGCAAACAAAAGACGGCGTCCTGTCTCCATTTGTGTTGATGCTAGAGTGATTACCACTGACGAACGGACGGACCGACATGCATACATTGACTCAGAATTTTACGCTGATCAAGAATATATGCTTTATAGGGTCGCAAATGATTATTTCAATGCGTTAAAACGGAAAAACAAACGTAATATACCCTCCATTCTATGGTGAAGGGTATACAAATGTGTTACAGAATTCCACTATAGATATAGACCAGGTTCGAATATGAACTATATTTGTCGACTCCTTTGGGTACCTCCCACACAAAATTTCGGATAAGTTCGCTTTAAGACCTGCTCTCGAATCCCTTTGGTTTCTGTTGAAGCAACTTGCATTCGCTGCCTCAATTACGACGATAAGCATTTTTTCAGGGGCAAGTCCATATTTCTTGAGTAATCAGCCCGAAGGGTGTAAAAAACCCCCTATGGCTTCATATGTGGTGGCTGGAGAGGACGATAACTCTCGAACTGACCATCCGAATTGGTCCAAAAATTGGTCTTCGAAGCTCTCACATAATGCACTATGTCGGTCTATTCCTTTAAGTATCTCCTCTGCAATACCTTTGAACTTTAGTGCCACTCCAGGGTCTTGAAAAAACCCTAAATACATTCGAACAGTCCGTAGATGATAGTTTCAATTCAAAGCCTACTGATACTTATTTAATTGTTAACTTCCAAATTACAGCTAATTCAAGAAGTTTTGACTTGTCGTGTTTTATGAGAATTCATGATGACTTTCTACAATGAGCTGTGTCCCATCAAAAATGTTTTGTTGTTAAACGATATTCTAAATTCCAAGTATAATTTAACTTTTGTCTTTCACATTTAGTATTCAAATTTTAATTTGGAAAAAAAGAAAATTGGGTGTTATTTTCATGGCAATAAAAACTATTTAGAAATATTGTCCTCACTGTTATGGTAGTGGATACTAACAATGCTTTTACATTATTATGTTTTCAGGCTTGCAAAGGTATTTACATATGCAATACATATAAAAGATACCTTCATATGTATGGTATTTTCATACATGGCCAAATTAGACTCTAAAGCTATGTGGTATTGAAAGTAACTGTGGCACATACAAATTAAAACATTTCTCGTTGAGGGCATTCCATTCTTTACAAATGTCATCGGTTTAATTAAAAGTAATGACACAACACACACAACCATTTGGGTAGTTACCAAAACGAAACAAACGAAACGAAAAAAAAAAATGAAACGAAAATGTGAAAAATACATTTACATATTACATGATGTAATCTGTTCTACTCAAACATGAACTCACATAAATATACAGTAAAACAAACACGCACACACACAGGGAAACATAACATATACACAGATCAACCAACTAATGTAGTCTATCCTATTATAGGGGACATTTTACATGAATAAACTCTCCAGATTTTTAATTAAGTGTAAGGGGTTGACAAAAAAAGAACAACAGAAGAGAAGTGACAGAACATTTCGTACGTTCATTCGTTCGTTTGTCCTTTGGCTGTTTGTTTTCAAATAAATTGTAAGAATATGTAAACATTTACATTTTTACCAAGACTTCGAATTAAATAAAAACATCACATACTCGAAACTTTCGCACACTGTTTGTGGCTTCGTTTGGGGTTGAGTTAAATGGATACAAGTGGTTTAATTTGACAACTCACTGCTATTTTGCTGCTGTAAGAGCCTTCGGTGTATAATTATTATACATGCAAAGATTGTCGAACAATGTCCAGTAATAAAATTAAAGAATTTATCAAAAGTTTGGGTTAAGAGGCAGTTTCATCAGTGTGGTCAAGAATATTAAGCAAAACAAAAAAAAAACAGTAATAATAAATTTGGGAACAAGACAAATTATGTGAATGTCATGTTATACAAAATTCATTTTTTAAGATATTGTGTAATTCTTAAGATTTGTTGTATGGGTTGTTACAATAAATACACAAAGAAAACATTAAGCACGTTTTGAGTTTGGTTATGTTAATGTATAAAATAAATAATTTTAATTGCTGTGCTAACGCATCAATTGCTGACAATACAAAAATATACCATTATATTATATGAAATCGCATATCACGGATTCCGTTTAAATTGTATTCTTAGCATAAATTCATTATTATTATTGTATTATTAGAAAGAAAAAAAAAAGAAAAACGAACCTATCTAAAGTTGACGAACCCCGCAAACGTTTTAAGGACCATGATCTGCGAATCTGCACCTGGAATGTTAACACTGTTTATAGAGAAGGTGCAGTCTTCGCATTGGCAGACGTACTTGAAAAGTACAAGACCGATATTACTGCCATACAGGAAATACGATGGATTGGGAAAGGCGTCACAGCAACACCTAAGGGTGACGCACTGTATTATAGCTGCCATGACGTAAAGCATGAGTTTCGTTGCGGATTTGTAGTTAGTCGGAGACTAAAACATCTGGTTTCCAGCTTCACCCCAGTGAATGAAAGACTTGCTGCAATTCGAAAAAATCTAAATTCATCAACATCAGCTTTATTTGCGCTCATGCTCCCACTGAAGAAAAGGACGAACAGACCAAAGATATATTTTACGAGCGCTTAGAAGAAACTTATGACCGTTGTCCTGCCCATGACATTAAAATTATAAAAGGCGATTTTAATGCCAAAATTGGAAAGGAGAATATCTTTGGCCCAACAGTCGGGAATTTCAGTCTCCACAGTGAAACATCTGACAATGGTGTGAGGCTGATAGACTTTATATATATAATTGTTCCACAAACATCCCATAAGGAACAAGGGAGACTTCTCTCATATCAATGAGTGCACCCCGATTCATATTAGCTCAATGATATGGGACCTACATTTTATCGCCGAGTCCGAACGGCGTGTCTAAGACACCACTTTTGTAGAGAAGTTTTACATGGCTGAAATACTCAGGAAATGTCGCCAACATTACTGAGGGGTACTTTGCCAACGTTAAAAATTGTTTTGATGTTGCCTGGCCGGGGAATCGAAACCACGACCTTATGTGTGCATACCATTGCACCACGGTCATAGACTTTGCAGCTGCAAAAAACATTAGCAGTACCAGATTTAATCATCTCGATATTCATAAGGGCACCTGGCTGTCTCCAGATCAAAGAACAAGTAATCAAATTGATCATGTTGTGATAGATGGAAGACATTCATCGAGCGTGTTGGATGTACGATCGTTCCGAGGCGCAAACATTGATTCGGACCACTATCTTGTTGCAGCAAAGGTACGTACCCGTCAAACGTTGCAAATAAAGCACGAACAGACACAACGCTGAAGTTGGACAACGATAGGCTGCAAACACAACAGATAGCCACAGCATATTCCACTCAACTAGCCCAATTGCTTAATGAGAGCACTCCTTGTCCCGATAACATAACAACACAGTGGTAAAATATTGTCCACTCCATGCAATCAGCCGCAAGATCAATACTTGGATACCAGAGACCTCTACAAAGGAATTCATGGTATAGGAGTGTCTTGCTGCTACCGAAGAGAAAAATGCGGCATATAGGTCTACATTACTATCAGTAGCAACGAGTAGAGCACGAGAGAGATATCGGGAGAAAAGGAGGGAAGAGAAACGTCTTTTCCGATAGAAAAAAAGAGAGAAATGGAAAAGCGGTAGTGTGAAAAAAATTGAGATGTACAGGAGCCAGAATGAAGATTGGAACCTGAGCATCCTGTGTCCCGTCCACATGAAAGAATATAAGACTGTATGCTCCAACTATAGGGGCATTAGTCTTCTCCCTATTGCATATAAGATAGTGTCAGGGATATTGTGGGAACGACTGAAGCCACTGGTCAACGAAATAATTGGACCATAGCAATGTGGCTTTAGACCTGGCAAGTCCACCATTGACCACATATTTACCCTGCGGCAAATCCTGGAGAAGACCCAAGAGATTATAAAGCAGCATTCGACAGTCCCCTCAGATCAAAGGTATTCCATGCAATGTCTGAATTTGGTATCCCCGCAAAGCTCATCCGGCTTTGTAAGATGACTTTAACTGATACTAGGTCCTCAGTTAAAATTGGGAAGAACCTCTTCGAAGAATTTTGTACCAAAAGAGGTTTCAGACAAGGAGACAGCCTTTGAATATAGTTAAACGTATCGAGATGCAACGATTGCGTTGGCTAGGCTATATCATAAGAATGAGCGATGATGAACCCGCTAAAAAGGCGTGTGAATACATGCCACATGGCGCTGCACGCAGAATCGGCAGACCTTAGCTTCGATGGAGCATACAAGTGGATGAAGAAATTAAAAGGCGCGGTATTCCAGAAAGCGAAGCGAAAAACAGAGGGAATTGGAGATCTTTTCTCAGGTCGGTCTATGGAACACATTTTCTGTAATGGGCTAGCTAAGTAAGTAAGTACGCTAACCTAAGTAAGTATTATTAGACATCGGATTTTTGCATATTTTTGAAATTTCAACCAATTGTAATTATAGTTAATTAAATTAGTTATACCTTACACACTATGTGGAAAGGTTATTATAAGTTTGTTTTTCCGAAAATTCATGTAACACCGCGAAATATTCGTCGTAGACCCCTCATGTGGTATACCAAAATTCATATATCGACGAGATAAAGCTATTTTGAGATGTGTGTCCGTCCGTCCATTAAAAATGTTAAACACGCTACAGGCCGCAATTATGGACCAAATGTTGCATGGAGGGCGCGTTCAGACCAGAATAGAACCCTATAGTTTTTGGTGATGATAACAGGGTTATTGCCTAGTATATAGAGGAATTCCACAGTTTGAATTGTGTATATTGTAACCATAATCCCGCCAGAGGTTGCAGTTATAGCTCAAAATTTTGCATAAGGTAATAGTCAAGGATGATTCCAATAATTTTGGATAAAGATCAGATAGTATTTTGCGGGTGAAATTGACCATAACTTATGTGGGGAAAATATCCAAATTTAATTTGGAACATATTTTCTTTTCTGTGGGACATATTCCGGCAAATTACGAATACGAAACTTGAAAACCAATCTTTGGCCAATTCCTTGATGCAAATTACATCAATGTAGCGGTAAGATAATGGAACTACTGTCTACGATATACGTGGGTTCCTTAATTTTTTGGTCTGTTTGTAAGGAAGTACATTTACCTTGCATGTTACAATCATGATAGATAATTTTTTATACCCTCCACCATAGTATGGAGGGTATATTAAGTTTGTTTTTCCATTTGTAACGCATTGAAATACTCATTTGCGACCCTATAAAGTATATATATTCTTGATCAGGGTAAAATTCTAAGTCGATCTGAGCACGTCCGTCCGTCTGTGGTAATCACTCTAGCATCCACAAAAATAGAGATAGGACGCGGAAATTTTGGGAAAATGCGTCTTTTGTTTGCAGGCAGGTCAAGTTCGATGATGGGCTATATCGGTCCATGTTTTGGTATAGCCCCCATATAACGGTACCCCCCGATTTACGGTATTTTGACGTTTTTAGCTACATTTTCAGACCGATATAGCTATAATTTGACATTTAGGGTTCTTAAGTGTCAACAAACATATATAACAAAACTTGTGGACATAGGTCCACGTTTTGGTATAGCCCCCATATAACGGTACCCCCCGATTTGCGGTATTTTGACGTTTTTAGCTACATTTTTAGACCGATTTAGCTATAATTTGACATTTAGGGTTCTTAAGTGTCAATAAACTTATATAACAAAAGTTGTGGACATAGGTCCACGTTTTGGTATAGCCCCCATATAACGGTACCCCCCGATTTACGGTATTTTGACGTTTTTAGCTACATTTTCAGACCGATGTAGCTATAATTTGACATTTAAAGTTCTTAAATGTTAATGAACTTATATGACAAAACTTGTGGACATAGGTCCACGTTTTGGTATAGCCCCCATATAACGGTACCCCCGATTTACGGTATTTTGACGTTTTTAGCTACATTTTCGGACCGATGTAGCTATAATTTGACATTTAGGGTTCTTAAATGTCAATAAACTTATATGACAAAACTTGTGGGCATAGGTCCACGTTTTGGTATAGCCCCCATATAACGGTACCCCCCGATTTACGGTATTTTGACGTTTTTAGCTACATTTTCGGACCGATGTAGCTATAATTTGACATTTAAAGTTCTTAAATGTCAATGAACTTATATGACAAAACTTGTGGACATAGGTCCACGTTTTGGTATAGCCCCCATATAACGGTACCCCCGATTTACGGTATTTTGACGTTTTTAGCTACATTTTCGGACCGATGTAGCTATAATTTGACATTTAGGGTTCTTAAATTTTAGTAAATTTATATAATAAAACTTGTGGACATAGGTCCACGTTTTGGTATAGCCCCCATATAACGGGGCCCGCTGATTAATGGTATTTTGACGTTTTTAGTTACATTTTCAGACCGATTTAGCTATAATTTGACATTTTGGGTTCTTAAGTATCAATAAACTTATATAACAAAAGTTGTGGAGATAGGTCCACGTTTTGGTATAGCCCCCATAGAACGGTACCCCCCGATTAACGGTGTTTCGACGTTTTTATCTACATTTTCAGACCGATTTAGCTATAAATTGACATTTAGGGTTCTTAAGTGTCAATAAACTTATATAACTAGTGGACATAGGTCCATGTTTTGGAATAGCCCCCATATAACGTTACCGCCCGATTTCAGGTATTTTGACGTTTTAAGTCACATTTCTAGACCGAATTAGTTATAATATTACCGATTTTCGGTATTTTGAGGATTCTAGCTAAAAATTTTTAACCGAATTAGGAGTTATTTGACATTAAAGGCTCAAAAACTGTCAACATAGGCCCATGTTTTATTATAACACCTATATAACGGTACCTCCCAATTTCTAGCCCACCAAAAATTGTCAACATACATAGTTAGATATAGGCACCATAAAAAAGGGTCTCCCGAATGAAGCATTTTATGTACATTATCTGACATTTTAACGTACCCACTTAAAGTTGGGAACAGGAATGAAAACTAATTATTCCATTTTAGTTCACAATATTTTATGGTGGAGGGTATGAAAAGTTCGGCCCGGCCGAACTTAATGCTTTTTTACTTGTTAAGTCATGATATGGTATTGCCAGTTTTAAAATTGAGGTAAATTACAATGATGCTCGCGGTCTCGAAGTTTTTGTGCCCTCTTTGGACAAAGTAATAAAATACCTCGAAATATTAGTCGTTTATGTAAAAGTGTCCGAAAGCTATTATAAAAGTCTTTTGATATTCTTTCTAAATATCAATTTTATTTTTTTAACAGCAATCCGTCTATTCATTAAAAGATAAGGAAAATAACATCTAACGTTTCAGGCAATGACGCTATATATCTGGTATGTTATCATTAGTGTGTTTTTAAGAAATTGATGTCGGATTTTTTAGGCGACACATCCATAAATGAAACGTTTTGTTGGATTTTAAGGTATCCTAAGTATGATCACAAATGGAAGTTGTTAACACGTGGCACTGGGGCCTCAAAGTTTCCATAGTAATTTGTATAGGGCCAAAGGTGAAAATTCACTGCTGTGGCTAGAAAATGAATCCTAAAAAAGTGATATTGCTCCAATTGTATATTTGACCAAGTTTGGGTAATTTAGGCCCTATAATACACCCTTATATTACTTCCCATTGATTGGACAATTGGAGCAATTTCGTGACAATTCACCGTTGGTCCCATACAAATTACTATGGAAACTTTGAAGCCCCAGTGGTACGTGTTGACATATTGCAATTGTGCTCAAATTTGGTAATCTTAAAAAACAACAAAACTAATAATTTTATAGAGGAGCCGCCTAAAAAATCCCGCATCGATTTTTCTCTTTCAGTTAAAACCAACTAACTATCATGTACGTATGTCAACATATGTATGTATGTATACCCTGACGGCTAAGGTAGGTTGCAGTCATATAAAATTAATTCCGTGGAAAATTAGTACCCAGGGTTAGTTGTTATATCCTTCACCATAATATGGAGGAAGGTATAATTAAATTTGGCATTCCGTTTGTAACACATCGAATATTCATCGGTGACCCTATAAAGTATATATATTCTTGATCAGAGTAAAATTCGAAGTCGATATAACCATGTCCGTTCGTCCGTCCGTCTGTTGAAATCAAGGTACCGCTCGCAATTTTTAAGAAAGGGCTTTGTAATTTGGTGCAGATGTTTATATTACTCCTAGGATATTTGGTATTGCAAATGGGCTATATCGGTCCACGTTGTGATATAGCCTCCATAGAACGGTACCTCCCGATTTTCAGTATTTTGAAGGTTGTGGCCACAATAATCCTCCGAAATGGATGAAATTTGGTATGTAGTCTTCATTTGGGATATAAAACTTTCCACAAGAAATTTGTCGGTATAGGTCCACGCCTTCATATAGCCCCCATAGAACAGTACCTCCCGATTTTCGGTATTTTGAAGGTTTTAGCCCCATTAACACACCAAAATGGCTGAAATTTGGTATTTAGTCTTCGAAGGGGGTACAAAACGTTCCACCTGAATTTTTTTGTATAGGTCCACACCTTCATATAGTCCCCATGGAACGGTACCTCCCGATTTTCGGTATACTTAAGGTTGTTAACTCAATATCCCACCGAAATGGCTATAATTTGGTTTTTCCATGAGGGTATAAAATATTCCAGAAGAGAATTATCGGTATAGGTATAGGCTTAGAAGCGTACTTAGTCCTCTTTGGGACCAAAAACTTTCCCCCCGAAATTTTTCAGTATAGGTCCACGTTTTGATATAGCCCACAAATAACGGTACCTCCCGATTTTCCGTATTTTGAATTTCGTAGCCATATTATCTCATCGCAATGACTGAAATTTGGTACTTAGTTTATATTTAAGGGGTAAACTACTTTGGGGTACTATTCTTTCCACCAGAAAGGTATAGGTCCATGTTTTGATATAGCCCTCTCAGATTGATAACTCCCGATTTTCGGTATTTTGAAGGTTTTAGCCGCATTATCCTACAGGAATATGTAAAATTCGGTATGTTTCCTTCGTTTGGGATATACAGCATTTCGGCAAAGAGTTACCTCCCATTTCCACAAAAAATAGGTAAAATGCGGTATTTAGTCTTCGTTGGGGATATACAGCATTCTTTTCAGGAATTTTTAGTATAGGTCTACGTTTTGATGTAACCTCATAGAATGTATATCCCGATTTTCGAGATTTTAAAAGTTTTAGCCACATTATCTAACCAAAATGTTTGATTTGGTGGTACAAAATTTTCCCGCTGAGAATGGTCGGTGAATATCCACGTTTGGATATGGTCCCCATAGAACGTACCACCCGATTTTTGTTATTTTAATGGTTTTAGCCCCATTACCCTATCGAAATGGTTAAATGGCTTGGCATATAATATTCGACATAGGTATAAAACAAGCCTACCGAAACTTGTGGGTAAAGAGGCACGTTTTAATATAACTGTCTTTGAAGAGATATAGCGGGTTCAAAGAAATTTGTAGAAAGCCTCCATGCAGAAAAGTTTCAATATAGGTTAATATTTTGGTATGTACGCCTGATTTTACATATTTTCAGTTTGTGCACGCATCGCTGAAATGGAATGACTCTAACATGGTATTTCCGGTTTTGAATTGTTGTTTAAAATAAAGTGATGTTCTCCAGTTAGCATATTTCACTTATAGGAATAAGCCTTGACGTTGCGCAGAGTTTAGTACTTTCATAAACGAAAGGAAAATAATTGTTCCATTTTACTTCAATACAACTAATGGTGGAGTGTATAAAAAGTTTGGCACGGCCGAACTTAACGCCGTTCTTACTTGTTATAATTAAATTTGTCGTTTCGTTTGTAACACATCGAAAAATTCATCGGAGACCCTATAAAGTATGTATATTCTTGATCATGGTTAAATTCTTATCGATATATTCAGGGTATCGGAGTCGAGGTATTTTTGGCTCGACTCGGACCCCAGACGAGTTTTTTTCACGACTCCCGGTCGACTCCGAGAGTGAATGCCTACACAAATAAAAACGAATAAAATGAGCACAAATGTTTAACTTTTTCCTATATTTTGGACTATATACGCTATTGTGTTAGTTTTTCCTTACATATTCGTCAGAAAGGGAATTCGTTCGAATACATTCGAACATAACAATATTGTTTCTGCCGAATCTTATATTGAATAAGTATATAATTAAAAAAATTTAGTAACAGTGTTTTATTTATAAATGCACTTAAAAGTAGAAAATAATTTTTCATGATGGAATCTCTCAAATAAAACGCTTGCCGTTCAATATTGTCACAATTTTTAATTCAAATGCAAGCGTTTTATTTGAGAGATTCCATCATGAAAAATTATTTTCTACTTTTAAGTAAATAAAACGCTTGCCGTTCAATATTGTCACAATTTTTAATTCAAATGCAAGCGTTTTATTTGAGAGATTCCATCATGAAAAATTATTTTCTACTTTTAAGTGCATTTATAAATAAAACACTGTTACTAAATTTTTTTAATTATATACTTATTCAATATAAGATTCGGCAGAAACAATATTGTTATGTTCGAATGTATTCGAACAAATTCCTTTTCTGTTATTAATTTTTTTTAGTTATATACTTATTTTCTAGTTTCTAGTGCATTTAAAAATAGAACACTGAAACTTATAAATTTTATATTTATTTTTAATTTTTTGGTAAATACATTTTTAAGATTTTCAATTTTATTTCTATATACTTGAGATTATAAATGATATTTAATGATGGGCTTATATTTATTAATTAAATGTATAATGTTAGTAAAAATTTATTTAGGTTGGTAGTTTCTCATCCTATTGATTTCAGTTAACGCTTCGTTATTGCATGGCTCCTTTCCAGTTAGTTTCGAGCAATCCCGTCCTTCTCTTCTTAATCCATCCAGCGATCTTACACGACTCAATGCCACATCCTAGATCCTAGATACAACACTTCCACCGAACCTCCGAAAAACCACCGCCGAACAACCTCCTCCGAACTTTCCACTCTCAACATGCTTTTTCCATTTTCGACGGAACCCCATAACCAATTTAGGCCGAAAATGTAGATACAAACTTTAAAATGCCTGAAATTGGGTGGTACCATTTATAGGGGCTATATCAAAACCTGGACCTATGTCCACAATTTTTGGTGGAGAAGTTGTGAACTAGAAATCAAAGTTACAGCAATTTCGGCCCAAAAATTAAGACAAAAAAAAAGTGGGAGTAGTTAATTTGGTTTACATATGCGGCTACGAGAGTTTTTAGGTGTTTTCTGTTGAATTCGCATTGAAACGAATTCATCAGTCACACTTATTCTTGAGCTCGAGTCGTCATAAAATTGGGGAAGGGTTCTTTGTTTCAATACAAAGAACTAAGAGAACTGATGAGTCCAAGTGGCGTTGGACGAAACTAGTATTCTCTGCCAAACTTGTTGTTTTTTAAATTTGAAAACAACAAATATGAGATTAAGCTTGACTACAACAAATAGTAAGACAAAAAAAAACTTAAAATCGGGTGGAGCCGTAATATAAGGGCTATACCAACATCTGGACATATGTCGCAATTTTTGGTTGAGAAATTTCTGTACCACTGGATCTCCAAATGCCAAGCTACACGCAATTCGGATAAAAGATAAAATCCTTAAAACACTTGAAATCGGGTGGTACCGCTATATGGGGGCTATATCAAAACCTGGACCTATGTCCATAATTTTTAATGGGTACGTTTCTGTACCATTGGAAACCCTAGTTGTCCAACAAAAGCCAATACGGGCTTAAAATGACGATAAAATGCCTATCGAGTGGTACCGCTGGATGGGAGCTACAGGAAAAAATGAACACATATTGGTTTTGGTTTCATATTCATGTATTGTCATCCAAATCTGAAAAGCGTACAAAGTTTTAGTTCGATTGGTCAACTACAACTGTGTGAAAAATGAGTTACCAGATTTGAAAAGCAAATTAGATAAAAAACTGTAAAACAGTGTAAAAATGGACCAATTTTGGTTTTGATTTCATATTCATGTATTGTCATCCATATCTGAAAAATGTGCAAAGTTTTTGTTCGCTTGGTCCATTACAACTGTGTTAAAAATGAGTTAACAGATTTGAAAGCATGTAAAATTGAATACTGTACAACACTGTAAAAATGGACCAATATTGGTTTTGATTTCATATTCATGTATTGTCATCCAAACCTGAAAAGTTTGCAAAGTTTTAGTTCGAGTTACCAGATTTGAACAGCAAAATACCGGAAATCGGGTGGTACCGTTATATGGGGGCTATAGGAAAAAATGGACCCATATTGATTTTGGTTTCATATTCACGTATTGTCATCTAAATCTGAAAAGTGTGCAAAGTTTTAATTCGATTGGTCAACTGCAACCGTTTTAAAAATCAGTTACCAGATTTGAAAAGGGGGTTCAGTTAGACACCGTAAAAACACTGTAAGAATGGACCAATATTGGTTTTGATTTCATATTCATGTATTGTCTTCCAAATCTGAAATGTGTGCAAATTTTAAGTTCGATTGGTCAACTGCAATTGTGTGAACAATTAGTTACCAGATTTGAAAAGCAAATTAGATAAAAAAGTGTAAAACAGTGTAAAAATAGACCAATTTTGGTTTTGATTTCATATTCGTGTATTGTCATCCAAATCTGAAAAGTGTGCAAAGTTTTAGTTCGATTGGTCAACTGCAACCGTGTTAAAAATGAGTTACCAGATTTTAACTAAACACACACCAAAGCAAGTTAAATAAAACCCTATAAAAATGGCAAAGTTAGAAAGATTTTGTTGGTTTTTTTCTTTTTCACGAGTATATTCTGGACGGAATTCTTCCGTGTGAGAAAATCTTTAAGCTTTCAAAATATGTGAAAATGAAGGGGTAATTCAAATCATATGGACTACCTACAATAAAAATTATAAGCAATTATGACCATGTTTGAAACTGGATGTAAGCCAACATTTTAGTGTGCTTAGCCTTAAAAAATACCGATTTCTTGGATATGGGAAACCTACATATAATTTTCGGCGGAACATTTTTTGTAGAAAATTTCATTTTTTTTACTTTTTGAATTCATAAACAAAAAGGACATGAAAGGAACTGAGCTAGAATGACAGCATATTCGACAGAAAGGTTCCTCATTATATTTAACTGAAAACATGCCATCTAAAAATGGTGAAACAAACAGAGATATAAAGCTATTTTCTCAATGATTGATGAGGGTCAATCAAAAAATTCATTATGTCATAACTCAGAAATTTCAGCTATGGGATCCTTTGGGGTTCTCAATTGGGACTATTATATTGAAAAGGAATTTTTCCTCCCCCAGATCTTAACATAAATTTTGTGTCACAGGGTATTTAGTAAGATTTCCCATAGAGACCACAATGTCTTTAATAGAAGACAAGGATGACTTCTCATTAAAAACAAGATGAGAATACCAATAGACCATTGTGAGAAGACCAGTAAGACTTTTAACGAAAGAGGTTAAATGTCCAATCTTAATAGGATTGTCATAGAACTTTACTTTTGTTTGCAAAAATGTAAAGAAACAATTGGGTCAACAAAATAAGGATGGATAGACTACACTTCAGACGATAATAAATATCCCGTGAATTGTCCTTTAAGTTAGTATAATATACCGTTTGCATATATGTTTTCTTATACCTTTCTTTGAAAATAAATGATTTAAATAATTTTTACAAAAATGTTCTTGTTCCAAATTTAATGTTATATTTCTATAACGTGGAAAAAATTTCGAGTCGAGTTACTATTTTTTTTTTTTTTTTTTTTTTTTTTTTTTTGACTCAGACTCCGACTCCTGCAAAATTGCTCGACCCCGACTCCGAAACCCTCAGGGAAAGCAAAGACAATTGTCTGTGAAAACTGGAAAAAATCCAGTTAAGAGCGAATATGGAAAATTCTGGGATATACCATAATGTGAACGTATATGGTTAATAACTTCAAAAAACTAAAAACCATACCGAACGTGGTCTGAATTTCAAAAAAATTTATCTTAAATATTGTGAACTCTCTATTGATTTTACACACTTTGTGTCAATAACTAAAAAAAAAATTACTACAAATCTTTAAAATAGCGTTACATAACCCTACACAACATTTTACAATTTCATGATTTTTACTCAAGGTGCCACCTCCCCCCATAATCATATTACTGAGGGTCTAGCCACCGCATGTCACCTGCTGCTCCGCTTTATTACTGCAAACTATATTTTTGTTTAACAGAATATATGGCTCAACCTACATACACATATACGCCAACCACAACACGAATGATGTTGAAGGTTATTCGTATGTCAGTTTGTTTGTCTGCGCCTCTTTTTGGTAAACAAAAAAATTCTTTTACAAGTTATACATCTTAGCAAATGTCACTCTGGTCGTTTTGGAATTCTCAATATTTTATATCTTGAGCACAAGTTTACACAGTCATTAAAGTCCTTCCAATGATGTGCATAACTTTACGTATAGCTGTTGATAAATGATTACATATTGGATTAAAACGTATATCCCATTTTTTAACAAAGAACTGAACCCCCTAAAAATTACTATAGGGAACTGGCAACGCAAAAGGCATTTTCAGTATTTTGTTGACTTTTTTAATTGTATGTCGCTCATTTATTTTATTTCTGTTCACTCTTTATGTATGGACATATCTTCTCGTCGCTACTTTTGATACGTTTTCTTTCGCATTGAGAACAACAGCAACGGTAACACGAACATTGCGGCTGTACTTTTTGCGCTTATGTTTTTTTTTTCAATTTTGTTCGTAATGGGACCACAAAAATTTGTTGGTGAGACAAAAAAGACATACGAACGTACACACATAAATTGTCGAGCCATTCATCTTGGAAATAAATGTTATAATTTGTTGGTTTTGTACGCACCAACACACTTACTTACATACACCCTGCCTCAGATATTATTTCTGCCGAAAAAGGAAGACTACTAACCGAAAAGGAAAACCAACTCCATAAAAGTGGCGACAAAGTGTTTATTTTTGCCAGTAAGGTCCACTATTTCGACGTTTCGTTATCATGGCTGATGCTGGTTGGTTGGATGGTTGTTCATTATTTTCGGTGTTGATATACAACGCAAGACCACCCTTTGTGTTGTTGTTGTTTTTATTTGCAGAATGAGACACTTGTTTATGTGTACAAACATTCCGTTACGTATCGTGCCTAGAACACGTTTTATCTAAAATGTTTGGTGTGATCCTTATTTGGTCTAAGTGTTCACCTACCACGACACTTTACATCCGAACTCAATTCCACAGAGTAAGGCCGACAACAAAATTGCAAGGAAACTGGGCGACAAGTTACTATGTTGAAATATGTCATTCGTTAAACAAACACAACACTACTAGTAATCACAAAACTACAAACGTTTGCGCAGAAAAAAGGGTTACCAGATTAAACATTTTTGAAAAAAATATATGAGGAAAAAACACAATTTTTTTAATTTTCCATCGAAATTTGTTTAAGCTACACGAAAGATTTTTGGTACATGGATTGAGAAAAAAATTCCCATTCTCAAATTTTTTGGAGATACTAATTTCGGTTATTGCGCGTAAAAGTTATAGTGGTTTCAATTCTGATAATAACAAAAAATTAAAAAAAAGGCTACTCATTATATTGAGAAACATTGTAAATTAATGGCTTCCTGCATACAATATTTTTACTGAGGTCCCATAACTTTAGTGAAAAATATGTAAATTTTCGCGGAAAATAATGTTTTAATAAAAGCTGTTTGTGCATCTTAAATATTCTTAAGAAAATCGTACGCAATCTAAACATCGCGAAGATTCAAATGAAACCAAAACTTTACAAATCTGTTTAGCGGTTCGCATATTATAGCAAAAACAAAAAAATATTAAGCAAATTTAAAAAAAAAAAACGTTTGTAAAAAAAAACAATATTTTTTCAAATTTATTTTGTGAGTTGGTTGAAGAAAATGTAGGAAAACTAGGTCGGAGTTATTCATCTATTTTAGGTCAAATTCACGCGATAACGCACAATTATCATTGCAATCACTTCCCGAATACACGCTAACATTATGAGGAAGATAGGGAAGATGTTCATATAAATTTTGGGTACCTTTCAATGGGGAATAATTTTGAAGGAAAACTGTATCGGGTAATATTCATTTTGAAATTCGTGTAAATCGCGAAATCCTCAAAATGACTTGATGCGCATGCTGTTTCCCGATACAACGAATTGTCTTCTTTTCATTTGTAAACTCTTATCAAGATTTACTTTGGCGGCGGCGGTGTAGCATCGTCTGCAGTTTAGTGTGCAACAACCCAGCAAAAATTTGGTAAGCACTTGTCATTACTTCTTGCATTACCGGGTAATGAGTGCTCATTACACTCCGCATTATCAGGCAGTAAATATATAGCAGTTTACACATAACTAGTTACTTCCTTACTTACTACTTACTTACTAAGTAATGAGTATGGTGGCACAGAGCTGGTGTGTCCGACTCAGTGTCGGCATGGGTGTGTTTTGTTTACGAAATTACAAAAACATGTTGAGGTACATGGATGAGTTAAACCACCCCTTGTTGTTCGTGCGAGTGGCCTAGTGTGTAGTGTGTTTGGCTACAAATCAGAACTTCGTGTGTTCAAAACTAGCAGGTATCGAATGAAAAAGAAAAAAAAAACAAAGAAATGTTGAATTTGAATATTATTTCACCTCAATTTTTTCTAAAAATAGAACTATGCTTTTTAGCTTCTTTTCGACTGCCGGTATGTTGTTAAGTATGTACTTAAAAAACATATTTAAGGAAGTACTTCCTTCCTATGACATCCCCATGTAAATATAATGACTTTTACGGTATATTTGTAAGTAGTTACTGCTGTCAAATTTTACTGAATAAAGTCATTACTTAGTAATGACTTTTTTTGCTGGGAAATTGTATAACGCTAATAATTTGTAGAAAGTGCACACACTTTTTATGCACATCCGATTTCACATATTTTAATTAAATCCATCAAGAACCGTGTATTTTTGGGATAAATCCGATACAGTTTCCATACCCCTAAACTTTTTAAACCTCTGTTTCCGCAAAAACGTGAGTGATGTGAACACGAAATAGTCCGCCATATTTTCAAAAACATTTTTCGCAAGTTTTTCGATTTTTGCAGTAGCCGTTTTCGCCGATCTAGTGGATCGATTTTCAAGATCTATGATTTATATGATCCGTACCGCCGTAAAAAACTCAAATACCGTAGATGTAGCATTACACATCCATCCAATAGGGATTTTCACGATCTATGATTTACATGATCCGGATCGCCGAACAACTAAAATATCGCGCGGTTTCAGCACACTCAAAAGGATATTGTAAATACTGTACCCAAAAAATATTTTTTTTAGAAAAAATATCGCACTAAATTTGGCATTTGGCAGTAGATTACTGTGATGCTGGGCTACAATGTCAATATAAAATTTAAAATATTAAAATTTGGATAGTTTAGCGCCTTTGCTCTGAATGTCTTCATTAACACAGGTCAATTTTGTTGAAACGCATTTAAGTGCAAACGCATAAAATCAAATCAAAATCAGTACAACTCAAATAAAAAATGGAAAAGTGGGATGTTCGCCAACCATCAATAGGCTTCTTTCTCTGTGAGACCCCCATAAACCCCAAAAATTTCGTGAGGATCCGACCTGTAGTGTGACTGCACAAAAACGGAAAAAGGATGCATTACCGACTATTGCGATTTCTCTTTTGTTTGACCACCTATGACAACCTACTTTACAACGTTGTAAAGGTGATATTTTCAACTTTCCTTGGCAGGTTTTGCTTTCGATATACCTCTTACAGAAAAGAGATATTCGCTTTGAAATAAAGCTTTGGCCTTGTCTCCAAATAAGTTTTTTTCACATTCCGACCACTGAATAATATCCGACCATTACAAAAATCAATTGGTTTTTTCCTCTGTGGGACCCCCATTAACACCCAAAATGTCGTGACGATCCAATCAAAGGGGATAAGGGATGTATTACTTAGTATTGCGATATCCCCGTTATTTGGCCACCTACGAAAACCTGCTTGATGACATTGCAAAGATCGCATTTTCTACTTTAATAGCCAGAATTTGTTTTTGGAAGGTCCCCAACCAAAGCTGTGATATTCGTCATTATTATTAAATCCGCAAACATGAAAATGTGTGTTCTATTAGCGGCTATTGCGCTATCTTCGTTGTTTGACCACCTACGACAACCTACGTTACATCGTTGCAAATGTCATATTTTCTACTTTCATTAACAGGTCTTGCTTTTGATATACCCCTTATAAAAGCGGAGATATTCGCTTTGAAATAAAATGTTGACTTTTTCTCCAAATAAGTTTCTGGCCCATTCTTGACGATCCGATCAAAATTGCGACTTGTAGCGTGATTACAAAAAATGGAAAAATGGGATGTATTAACGACTATTGCGATGTCTCCGCTATTTGGCCACCTACGCCAACCTACTTTGCATCATTGTAAAGACGGGATTTTCTACTTTCATAGTCAGGCTTTGTTTTTGGAAAATTTCTAACCCAAGCTGTGATATTCGTCATTATTATTAAAATCTCAACTTCATTAACCACAATGGTAATCCTATGCCGTCATTATCATTTCATCCACAACAACAGCAAGCAATGTCTCAAAATAACCAAATTCCAAATTTTCCTTTGAATGGTAATGCCAGTAATTCACACCAACAGCATGGTTATTTCACTTCACATAGGTCAAATCAAATTCCACCGAATCAGATAATCGCATTTCAAGGAAATCCTTCGGGATCCAATCAACAATCATCCCAATCGTCAAATAATCATCATACCAATGGACAACAACACTCGCAAAATAATAAGAACACTTCCAACATCCCACCATATCCATAGTTTGCATTCATCTTCCAATGTACCAAGTACAGCCAGTAATATGCCCTTTGCTAAGGTAACATCTGTTATCCAAAGTTGTAACCTTATATTTGATGGGTTATCAAATGGTTTGAGTGTGGATGAGTTTTTGTACATGCCAGGTTCGTTGACTTTTGACTATTTTAATGGCGATTACAGCCTCATCTGTAGGAATTTAAACTGCCTTCTTACCGGTAAAGCCAGATACTGGTCCGGCGCTACCATAAGCAGGTGAGGTTTAAAGAATCAAACGCATTTTGCGTAGCACTTAGAGACCAGTACAAAGAATTCAAATCCTCTTATGATATAAGAGAAGAAATTCGGGCAAGGAAACAAAAGCCCGACGAAATATTCGATGCATTCTTTGACTCTGTTTTAGCAATGACGGACAGATTACCTAGGGCTATGACCGAAGCTGAACTAATCGAAATTTTAGCTCGAAATCTTCGGCCAGACATTCAACAAGATCTGTTGTACGTCCCCATAGTTTCAATATCGCATCTACGAAAACTCGTACAGTAGTGGAATTCTGTAACTCATTTTTCGAGTTACCGACAAAAATCGGTAAAATTAAATTGCTTATAATATAAACCAATATAAAGTCGTCGGTAAGTCCTACCGATACTAACAGTGTTGTCAACTTTTATTGATATTTTTCATTCATTATTTTGCGTTTTAATTTTACCGATTTTTGTCGGTAACTCCAAAAATGAGTTACAGAACTCCACTACAGATGCGTGAGAACTTCTATAATGACGAGTAAAACCTTACCCAGTCGAAATCTTCAATATCAACTACCTCGCCGTAATGTAGCAGAAATAGCTGCAGACGAACATGACCTCACTTTAATAAATGAACATACTGATCACAGTATTGAGGCTTTACAAAAGTCTGATATTGTTTCCACTTGTTGGAACTGTGATCTAGTAGGCCACCACTGGCAAGATTGGCTTCAAGACAGATCTGTGTTTTGCTACGGATATGGGGCCAAAAACACTTACAAGTCCAACTGCAACAAGTGTGCTAATAGAAAACATTACACTACAAAAAAACTTGAAGACTTTCAGTCCTCAAATTGACAAACCGCAAACTCCACAATTTTCCTCAAATCTTAATCAATACCATAACTCAAACTACAACACACCCAAATATGACATCATCCCTGATAAGCCAAAAACAATTACTCTTTTGAAAAGACCAGTACAAAATGAAACGAAAGATAAAGATGATTGTGCTAAGATAATACTCCCAAAGTTGCCTTTCCACATTAGATGGCAGATATACTGCAAAAGGCGAAACGAAATCTTTAACACATCTGAAATTTCGGCCGTACACGTCAAAAAAACTAAACGTTCTACAAAAAGACTTAGAACCTACTTTAAAATGCGCAAACTTTATTTGACACTTCTAGTTTCCACAATAGTAGCGAATCAATAGGACTTACGCTATTAATTGACACGGGTGCAAATGTCAGTTGCATTGGATCAGATCTAGCAGCGACAGATTTCACGAAGTTTCCTAATATCAATAAAATGAAATCTTCCGTTAAAACTGCCAATGGTAGCATGCAAAAAGTTCATGGCTGGATAGAACATATCCTTTAAAGGCCAAGCCAAAACCCTATAGTTATTCGTTATACCGAGCATCTCTCAAAGACATATTTTGGGAATATATTTTTGTAGAACCTTTTTTTAATTCCAAATATAATGTGTTCGGGAGACATAACAACCACTAATTGCAATTTTAATGACAAAGGACAATCACCAACTTTAAATTGTTCCTCAATTTTGAGCTGCCAAGAATCATCTGATAGCCCAAAAGATCCTAATCCTGACGAATATCCCCTTACAGAGGCTGAACGTCATCAATTACAAAAAGTAATTGTTCGAACAAGCTTTTTAAAACACAGCATAGACGTAGGTTCTGCCCAGCCCATCAAGCAGAGGTTTTACCCTGTATCTCCTGCAGTGGAAAAACTGATGTTTGCTGAGGTTGACAGGATGCTACAATTAGGAGTGATAGAGCCATTAAACTCATCATGGAATTCTCCGATGAGGTTAGTGGTAAAATCCAATAAAGTAAGACTGTGTCTTGACGCTAGAAAATTGAATTCGGTTACGGTAAAGGATGCATATCCTTTACCCAATATCGAAGGTATTTTCGCTCGATTACCAAAGGCCAGCATCATATCCAAGTTGGATTTGAAAAACGCATTTTGGCAGATCCGGTTAGATGAGAAGTCCAAACATTTGACTGTGTTCACTGTCCCGGGAAGGCCTATGTACCAATTTGTGGTCATGCCATTCGGGCTGTGTAACGCAGCTCAAACTATGTGTCGTCTTATGGACGAAATAATTCCAACAGATCTTCTCCACAGTGTGTTCGGATATTTGGATGACTTGGTAATTGTATCCGAAGACTTCCCGACGCATTTAAAAGTGTTAATGAGGATTTCACCCCAATTCCGTAAGGCCAACAGTACAAACTTCTCTACAGAAGTGTCTCCAATAAACGACATATTGTCAACAAAGAAAAAGTTCCTTTGGACCAACGAGGCCCAAACGACTTTCCAACGACTAAAGTTATTATTGACAACGGCTCCTGTACTCACAAACCCAGATTTCGGAAAGAAATTTTACCTCCACTGTGACGTCAATGATTACGCGATTGGTGCAGTCCTTGTTCAACTGGACGATGAAGGTAATGAAAAACCCATCGCCTATATGTCAAGAAACTGAACTCAGCCCAGAGTAATTGCAGCGTCACAGAGAGGGAATGCCTGCTATTGAGGCAATTAAAAAATGTCGGTGTTACTTGGAGCTGCAACAGTTCGACGTCATAACGGACCACTCAAGTTTGCTATGGCTCATGCGGCAACCAGATTTCACAGGACGCTTAGGCGCTGGGTATTCAAGCTGCAAAGCTACAAGTTCACCATAACACACAAAAAAGGGAAGGATAATGTCGTCCCAGACGTCTTATCTAGAATACCCAATGAGGAAATAGCAGTACTTGAGTTTTCTGAAGCCGAAATTGATCTGAATTCCCCTTCTTTCGACGATGAAGACTATCAAACCCGCAAAGAAAAGGTCACTAAAAATCAGGCTAAATTTCCTGACCTGAAAATCATTAACAGATACGTGTATTATCGAACACAACATTATTCAGGGGTTGAAATCCAAGAGCAAGAGACTTGGAAATTATGGGTTCTTCTCAAATTGAGAAGGAAAGCCATTTCTGTTGCTCATGACACTCCAGTTGCTGCTCACGGGGGCATGGGAAAAACACTCCAACTCTTGAGGCGACATTTCTTCTAGCCAGGAATGGTCTCTGATGTCAGGAACTATGTCCGAGATTGTGAAACAAGAAAGCAGACTAAATCACCCAATATAATAATGAAACCCCCAATGGCATATCCTTCTGTGTCTGTTCGATCTTTTCAGATGATATACATTGACATCCTAGGACCTTATCCGCGCAGTAAAACATGACATATTGTTCTTGACCATCTTACTAAGTTTCACTGGCTTTGCCCATTGAAGAAGTTTACTTCGACAGCCATTCAGGATTTCCTCGAAAAACAAATCCATTATCAGCGATAACGGTAGTCAGTTTCGCGCAAATGATCTGAACGCTTTCTTTAGGTCATTGGGGATAAATCCTATCTATACGGCATTTTACTCGCCACAGGCCAATGCGTCAGAAAGAGTTAACAGATCTCTGATTGCTGGCATTAGAGCTTACCTTAAAAGTGATCATGGGCAATGGAATGAAAAACTATCTGCTATCAGTTGTGCACTGCGTAACTCATATAACCAATCGATAAATTGTTCGCCCTATCACGCTCTGTTTGGGTTTGATATGATTACGCATGCATCCTCCTATGAGCTATTGAAGAACCTTAACCTTTTGAATGAACCTACTGTTAAACTGGCAAATGATGATCAATTACAACTTATCCGATATGACCTCAAGAATCACATAAAAGAAGCTTTTGAGAAAAACCAAAAGCAGTACAACTTACGTACTCGCCAACCAACATTCAGTGTTGGACAAGAAGTCTTTCGACGAAATTTTGCACAATCCAACATGGAAAAACAGTTTAATGCAAAATTAGCACCAGTCTTCTTAAAGGCAAACATTCGAGAGAAGCTGGGAAGCCAATATTATATCCTTGAGGATATGAACGGTAAGTTTGTCGGCATGTTTCATGCAAAGGATATACGCTCTTAAAAACGTTCTGTTTCCTATTAATTCGCTTATCAAATTGAGCGAATTACTCGGTTTGTAGTAAACGTTTTCCATTACGACCAAATTTTGCCTCATCAAGACAAAAACAAAATATCAACGAAAATACTGAATTCATAATTCGGCAAATAAAATTGTATTCATGGTAAAAATATAATTCATTGTCTATAAAGATATTTACCAATTACATTGCTTGAAGTCTGCATACAATTCCATAAATAATTTTGTTTGTTGGTATATCCGCATTGGCTATGTTTTGCCTTCATTCTTGGTACCTGACCACAACGCTCACAATTATCCACAACTCTTGAAATATATTCTAACACTCAGGTCATCCAAATTCTATTCGCCGTGTATCTTCTTACAATTCATCAATATTTTTTACTAAATGCATTCCTGTTTTGCACACATTTTACAACTTTTATAATTTTAATAGCTTCGCTAAAAATTTCTTGTGTTTAACTGTGCTTTAATTGTTTACGAATGAACTAATAACATATCAACTAAAATTTACAGATAGTAAATGAGATTAACAGCTATCCAATTTTATACAGTTTTGTTTTGATCTGATATCCTATTTATCAGGTGACTATAACTACATCTCCAGATCCTAAGCGGTTTGTTACTTGACTAACAAATTCAAGTTGTTTGACAGACATATCTGATTATTGTTTTTAGAATTTTCTATGCTTAGATTGCGAATAAACAATCAGAAAAGTAAATTTTCTATAATAAATTGAATATAAACTCTTATAACAAACAATAAATCTGATATATATTCAATCGAATTATTGTCATTGAATCGTACAACTCCATATTAGTTGATGCAACTTTGAGACAAGTTAATAAATGTGGCAACATTAAAGATTGATTTTTAAGCGCTTGTTAAAATGACAACAAATCTAAGGTCTCAAGTTGCACAGCTTGTGATTTCAACTTCTCTACAAATATACATTGCAAGTGTTAACATCATTTTTGATTCCGCCAATTATCAGTGTTTTTAGTCAGCATCATTAGCTGCAAAGTCACATAATTCTAATATTTGAAAATATCAAACTCTGTTTTCAAAACCTTTGCCTAATTTATAAAAGCAATAGAAGGTGAGCATACAAAAAATCTTTATAAGAATCCGTGCTACAAACAGTGGTCTATACCACAAAGATTCACGCTACCCACAGGTTAGCGTTTTTATCCTTTTGTGGATTCTTCAAAAATCGCATGGAGTATGCTACCTCTACCTTAAACATAATTTCTGTGAGTTAATTCAACTAAAGCAAAAATTGCCACCCAATCATTATTGTGAAAGAAGTGTTCAACAAATGATGGGGATCTGAGTATAACCATATTGCAAATCATCATTCTCAATCAAGTGCTTGCACGTTAGTTAATTAATCCAGATAAGTGAACATATCGGTTATCATCAATATTCGCCTGTAATAGGATCATTCCAAAAATGCAAATCTTCCCATCATATTGCTTCCATACCGATAATACCCAACAAGTGATTCTATCTCATCAATACGCCGGAGATACATCATCATTTAATAATTTGTATACCCTACACCACTATGTAGAAAGGGTATTATAAGTTTGTTTTGGTAAAAATTCATGTAACACCGTGAAATATTCTTCGGAGACCCCCAATGTGGTATACCAATCTTCATATCTCGACGATATAAAGTGATTTTGAGATGTGTGTCCGTCCGTTCGTCCGTCTGTCCATTATAAATTGTAATCAAACTCCAGGCCGCATTAATGACCGATCGTCACGAAATTTTGCATGGAGGTCGGGCTTAGACCTGAATAGACACCTATTGTTATTAGTGATGATTGTGAAATATTTAGCGGGAGAAATGGACCAAAAACATAATTTTTATCCAATCTTGTAGGGGCTCTGTAGGTCGCAATAATAGTCTGATCAACTCGAAATATTTAATAAGATAAGAGTATGTGACAAAGAAGAAGCTTGCAATATGAGATGGCGATCAGATAATATTTAGGGGGTTAAATGGACCAAAACTTTTGTGTGAAATTTGTGAAAATTTTTAACATACAGCTTATATCTTTATTCCTGGAAGATACATTCCGGGCAAGTAAGCTATACTTGGAAGATGATCTCTTCACCTTTCCATTGATGTCAATTATGTTGACGTACGTGATCAGATAACAGAGTTACAGCCTAATATATCCAGTTTTTTGTTTGCAGTGTTATCATAAACACGCTAGAGGCCGCAATTATTTATTTATTTATTAGTCAATGGAATTCAATATCCTTGCAGTCTAAGATAACAATTCAAATATCAAATATTTAAATAATAAGATTTAAGTATATATGTACATATATTAGAATAAATGTGATACACATGCTTTTTAAAAGCTTCTTTTGATGTGCTAAAGACAATACTAGGTTTTGACTCCCTTTGGAGCTGATTGTTGATGAAATTTAAACTCAACAAGTAAGAAAAGCTTTCAGTTCGGTCGGGCCGAACTTTTTATGATATAGCCCCCCGTGATCTATATCAAGACGTGGATCTATATAAACATTTTATGGTAGAAATGTTTCTTAGCCTCTTGAAACTCAAAATGCAAAGATACAACCGATTCTGTGGTCAAATGAGACTAATACATCCAAAAAAAATCTTAAATGACGCGTACTATGTATGGGGCGTTATATGGGGATTATACCAAAACGTGGACCTATATAAACAAACTTTGGTAGAAATGTTTTTTAGCCTCTGGAGACACACAATACCAAATTACAACCAATTCGGTGCTAAGATTGGACAAATATCTTAAAAATTCCTTAAAACGGCGACGCGTCACTTTGTATGGGGGCTATACGAAAACATGGACCCACATAGCCCGCTTTCAATACCAAAAGTCATAGTTATATATAACACTGCTCAACAAAATTGAAGAAGTTGAATGTTTCAACCGAAGTTGTTATTGTTTCTAAATGAAATCGGCGAGCTATTTTCAAATCTGGTCACGGTTTTTCTCCATCAGCTCTTGTTCTTGAGATATAGCTCAAAATCGATTTTTACGAGTTTTACCCAGAATTTCGTTATTTTTGGATACAAACAAATATTTTTTTGCGGGTTTTTCGACACTAATAAATTATTAATAAGATGTTATACGCTCGATACATAACGTTTTTTGAAATAATTATGGCGAATATATATCAAAAAATAAAGAAAACATACGATGAATCTTGTAAAAATTTCATATTTTGAGTACTTTAAGCTGTAATTACGTCATCGGGGGAAGTCATAGGAGCTTCATATGGCATTCCGGATATGCTCAGGGTGTCTACTATATAGTCCTGTATTCAAATATATAATATAAAGTTCATAGCGCCCACGATTCGCCCATAACCTAAAAATCGTCATGAAGACTGCCATTGAAAAGTAAATGGCATATTTGGTAATGATATCACAGGTAAATGATTTCCCTTTAGCAGTCTTCATGACGATTTTTAGGTTATTGGCGAATCGTGGGCGCTATGAATTTTATATTATATATTTGAATACAGGACTATATAGTAGACACCCTGAGCATATCCGGAATGCCATATGAAGCTCCTATGACTTCCCCCGATGACGTAATTACAGCTTAAAGTACTCACAATATGCAATTTTTACAAGATGCATCGTATGTTTTCTATATTTTTTGATATATATTCGCCACAATTATTTCAAAAAACGTGTTGTATCGAGCGTATAACATCTTCTTAATATATTAGTGTCGAAAAACCCGCAAAAAAATATTTTTTGTATCCGAAAATAACGAAATTCTGGGTGAAACTCGTAAAAATCGATTTTGAGCTATATCTCAAGAACAAGAGCTGATGGAGAAAAACCGTGACCAGATTTGAAAATAGCTCGCCGATTTCATTTAGAAACGACAACAACTTCGGTTGAAACAAAAGTCGTGTTGACCAGTGTAATAGATTCTACCAAAATTTCATCCACATACTTCAATCCGTTCGGACGCTAGAGTGATTTCCACAGACGGACGGACATGGCTACATCGATGTAGAATTGCACGCTGATCAAGAATATATAGTTTGTGGGGTCTACAATGATTATTTCGAATAGTTACAAACGGAATGACAAACCTAATATACGCCCCATTTTATGGTGGATGGTATAAAAACTTGTACCATTGTAATAGGGGCTTCAAGTGGAACCTGTTGCAAGAAAAAAAAGAGTCGAGAGGATGTCTTAAACAGCACTTTTCCGAAATTGTGTGTGGGAGGTACCCAAAAGAATGGACAGATATAACCCATATTCCAACTTTATCTATATCCGGTAGAAATATTACGATAAACGGAGAGAGTTATCGTGCGCAAAATTTTTGCGAAAAATTTAGAAATCTTGAGGGGGAGGTACCCGAGCACCATATCGGTCGACTATGGCCCATCTTCGATCTTTAACTAAGTTTGGAGAAAATATGACGAAAGAAAAATTTGAAACAAATCGGACGGACCTACTTCGAAAGTTATCGTGCATTCCAACAAGCCAGACAGACGGACGGACGGACATTGCTAAATCTACTCACAATTTTCTGAAACGGATTTAATCCAAAGCAGGTTGGCGTGGGTGGCTAAATAAAGGAGATATCGCAATAGTCGATAATACATCCCATTTTTATACCCTCCACCATAGTATGGAGGGTATATTAAGTTTGTTTTCCGTTTGTAACGCATTGAAATACTCATTTGCGACCCTAAAAAGTATATGTATATATTCTTGATCAGGGTAAAATTCTGAGTCGATCTGTGCATGTCCGTCCGTCCGTCCGTCCGTCTGTGGTAATCACTCTAGCATCCACAAAAATGGAGATAGGACACTGAAATTTTGGGAAAATGCGTCTTTTGTTTGCAGGCAGGTCAAGTTCGATGATGGGCTATATCGGTCCACGTTTTGGTATAGCCCCTATATAACGGTACCCCCCGATTTACGGTATTTTGACGTTTTTAGCTACATTTTCAACCGATTTAGCTATCATTCGACATTTAGGGTTCTTAAGTGCCAATAAACTTATAAAAGAAAACTTGTGGACATATGTCCACGTTTTGGTATAGCCCCCATATAACGGTACCCCCCGATTTACGGTATTTTGACGTTTTAGCTACATGTTCACACCGAATTAGCTATAATTTGTTATTTAGGGTTCTTAGTGGCCAAAAAACTTATATTCGAAAAATTTATGAACATAGGTCCATGTTTTGGTATAGCCCCGATTTTCGATCAGTGGCCGAACTTAGGAACATGCATGTCAACTTTTGGTACACAGGGTGTTTTTTCCTAATTACGTAAATTAGCAATACTTCCTAAATACTTGATATAAAAAGTTTACAAAATTTGAAACATAACCCCTTAGTGAAGTGTAAAATTAATTTTTTACTGGAAAATACTAAATCTATAAACTGTGATATCAGTTTAAAAATGAAAAAAAGTAAAGAGGCCGACTACTGGTGCATTTACCCCATATCCTCGTTAGCATAATTGCTGAGGTTATAAAAATAAAAATGAATTAAAAAATATAAAAAAATAAAATGATTCTCCAAAATACCATTAATCTGCAGATACCGTTCTATGTGGGCTCTATCAAATACAGGATAAGTACAGAGGAATTTCTGGGGAAAAGCTTTGTGGCTCTCAATAAGGCTTAACACCAAGCCTTTTTGGTGCAATAATGAGGCTAATCCTTTAAAATACCGAAAGTCGGGATGTACCGTTCTATGGGGGCTATATCCTTTAAATTTGATTAGATATATAATTTTTAAAAATTTAAACGGTATGCCATAAATACCAAATAACAAATTCTTTTTAAAAAAGCAGTCGAAAAAAATTAGAATGGTCTCCTTGATTACCAAAGAAATTCACTACGTTAGAAAAAGGAACAATTCCAGACTGAACAGATTCGTCATTAAGTTTATCAAAATTTTTTTTGATGGCCAATACACAAATCGTCAATTCCAACTAAGCTACTAAACTTCAATTTACCCCAAATCTGTGAAGTATTCATACATTAGTCGAGGATTTACATACGGGATGATAAACTTAATGCACCCTAATACTATTGTAAGGGATGTACCCGATTAAAGTGCATGTTAGGGATTATAAACCACTTTTAATACAAAGACCATGTTTTCATAAAACCTCCAAATTTGCTTACAGTTTGACAAGTAATTGTTTTCAAACTGAGAAAACGAACACTTTTCATGCATTAATTACTAAAAATTACAAATAGTTGTGACAAAAATGTCGGGTTTTTTGCAAAAATTAGTTGGTCGACTTATTTAAGACCAAATTGAATGGATAAATAAAAAATTAACCCGCTTAGTTCAACAATAATAACCAAAAGAATAATTAACATGTAATGCAAGGTACCAAGAAAATGTTTTCAAAATGTAATTGAGGTTCCAAAATACCCCATGTTTTCGGTAAATGCTTAAAAATCATGACATTTTATGAATTTCATTCTTAATAAGGATTAGTTGCTAACAAGTATCAGCAATATTAGGCATGGTATATCCCCACTAAGAGGGTTACCATATGGACCAAGGGGGTATCAGATCATATTGCATGTAAACAATGTCCTATAGGTCTCGAGCCGAGAATATCTAAAAACTAAGACGTTTTATGAGTATTTTGGTTTACCAAAATGGTATGACATCAATTACAATGAATATTACCTACAGCAGAACTCGATCAGGAGGGTTGCCAGATCGACTTAAAATGTGCCATGTCTTAATAACAGTAAACTGGACCTCATAGGCCCACAATTAGATCTTTAAAGTGTATTATTTAACTGAAATTTAATTTAGGGATAAGGATATTCACTAAAACAAACCAAAATATAACCAAGAAGTACAAAAATCGGTCAGAAATGCATATGGAAGATATTGCTAAATTATACTGAGCTTGCTATAGACATCCAATTTTATTTATTAAGAGCCAGATTGAGAAATTACCGTAAGTTTTTTGGCTTTGATGGTATACCATGGTAACATTGTAGCATTATTTCCCGTCACTTAGAAATTTTTGTCACAGTATTACTTCACAGTACACGAAATGTCTCCAGTAGGTCATAGTGAACATTTGCGAAAATTGTAGAAATCTGTACCCCACAAATTTCTAACGAAAATTAGTCTCCAAATATGCTATTTTCGACTGTTTCATGAAATATTCTTATCTCTTAATAAATTTTGAGTTGAATGAACCACTTGTAGGCTGTGGTTGTGGGCCTAGTTGGTCCCTTTTACTGTTAATAAGACCTGGTACTTTTTTAGTCGATTTGCCAACCCTCCTGATCGAGCTATTCTGTAGGGAATATTTATTGTAATAGATGGAAGTCCATCCTGGTGAACTTAAAATACTCATAAAATGTTTTAGTTTTCAGATATTCCCGGTTTGAGTCCTATAGGACATCGTTTACATGTAATACGATCTGGTACCCCCATGACTAATATTGTTGATACTGTTAGCAACTAATCCTTGTTAGGAATAAAATTCATAAAATGTCATGATTTTTAAGTATTTACCGAAAACATGGGGTATTTTGGAACCTCAATTACATTTTAAAAACATTTTCTTGGCACCTTGCATTACATGTTAATTATTCTTTTGGTTATTATTGTTGAAATAAGCGGGTTAATTTTTTATTTATCCATTCATTTTGGTCTTAAATAAGTCGGCCAACTAATTTTTGCCAAAACCCCGACATTTTTATCACAACTATTTGTCATTTTTTAGTAATTAATGCATGAAAAGTGTTTGTTTTCTCAGTTTGAAAACAATTACTTGTCAAACTATATTTGCCCATTTCACATCCAGTCAATTACTCGTAATGTCAAAGGAAACAATTTCTAATTTAGTAAATACAAAAATAATACGCCACACCATAATTCTTAACTTAACTACACGTGCTCAATGAGGTATTTCCAAAATAACCTAATTTTTGGAAGGCAAAAACATGTTCTATGTCTTAATATTAACATATTTTGTTTCAAGTGTTTTATATTGCTCGTTTTGTTTTTTTTTCTGTTCTTTTTTTTAAATAAAATATCGAACATTACGTTACTGTAACAGTAACAACAACAAAAAGCAAAAGTCAACTTCAATGAGAAAGCGTGTCGCACATTTCCTTTATTTTTATGGCTCTGTTTTATCGTTCTGGCCCAAAGTGAATGGCAAACAAAACGTATTGACAGCAATTTATGACATTAGAAAAACCATTTAATGGCAATCATTTGTCGCGACAACTACAAACCGAACTAATCAATGCCGGCGACTAAACGTTTGAACGACAACAATGATGATGATGGTGGTGGTGTTGGCGGTAGCGGTGGTGATGGCGGCGTTGACGACGATGGCGGCTGCAATGAAATATGAACATATGTATGTACGTACGTATGTATGTGTCTGTTATGTTAGTGTCCTTGATGTTACTACGTCATATTTTCACACCCTACAGTGAATGAAATGTGGTATAAGATATTATATGGTGTTGTCTGGGAATTTTATTTAACGGAGTGAAAAAATCAGTTAACATTGAGCATGACATGTTCATGATGTTGACTGGAAAGTAGTGTAAGGTTTGAAATGGCTTGGTATATTTTATAAATTTTACTTCTCGACTTGGGTTGATTATTCCTTTTGTTAGTATTCAAATATTTGACACCCTAACTTTTGACAGCACATCCCTCATTATCTCTCAATTTCTTAAAGTGGTAATAGCGCGTCATGCTGTGCACTGCTCTGTCCTTCATAGTTTGACACAATCAATGGAGAACAAATTAACATTGTTTATCCAAGAATAATATTGAGTCTACAAAAAACACCGGTTACCATTTAACGATATTAAGACGGGGAAAAGTGGTCATAACCAATAAAAAGGTGGTGATGACGGCTTTTAAATGTAGGTGGTGGTGGTGGCCAAAACTGGTCTTTAATGTGCCAATAAGAATAACAATAGCAACAATGACAACGACCAGCAGCAACAAGAAAGGTAAATGTACTACCCGCCCCCAGTCATATTCCAGCTAACATGCCGCCAACAGCACTAACTTAGACAGCGGGGCAAAACAACAGCAGGGATAATAAAAGTTGACGGTTAATAGACATTTGCCACGATATCGAGCAGTAGTGGCAATTCGTGTTAAAAAAAATTAAATGAACATGAACATTGCTCAATTGACTTGATGAAAGTGGGTATTAAGGTGATGTTTTTGTTGCTACTATTGTTGTTGGTTTAGCTTTCCACTAGTTGACAAATGTGTCATGGCATGAGGTAGAACAGAAAGCGTTGGTGGCTATTAGTTTCGGGGAAGCAAAATAACTGGGTGAAGCAAACATTTTTCCAGGTAATCGTTGTAACAATACCCTGTGCCCTCCCACGCACACAGCCACACTCAACCTAACGGACGAACCGTGTACACATTAAATGTTCTTTTGATGATCATAACTTACACGCAGTTCGTTGTTTTTTTACAACTTTCACTAAATATTTTTGCTGAAAGCTAGTTTTCATTTGCGGGACATTTGCCAGCCATTATGCCTTTTGAAATGTATCGTTATAGGATTTTCGAGGGCGACAACGATGACGGCGACTCTGTCTGTTTATTGACAATAAATGTCCTTTTCCAGGGAAATGAGTGAATTTTTACTTTTATGTGTGTAAATAAAACTAATAGTAGTAACGAGTTACGAGGGTAGAGTAAGAAGTTCTGTTCTCGAATAATAACAATGAATTTCGGTATTAATTGGTTTGGTTTAATTGTTGGCTTAATTATTTTTTTATGTTACACAAAATGTTAGGCTATAGTATGAAACATTTTATTGTTGAAACATTAAAAGCTAAACAAAAAGAAGAAGCGAAAATTATTGCGATGGGAAGGACATTAAGAGAAAAGATGTAAAAAAATGCGATAAGTTCGGCCAGAACGAACTTTTTATACCCACCACCATGAAATATTCTAAATTTTTCTGAAATAATTAATTTTCACAATTTTATGTGGGGATTTTTTTGAACACTAGGAACCCCCAATACCTAAATATAGTTAATTCGACCAGGTAAAATCGGGTGGTTCAGGTCATATGAAAGCTATACCACAACATGGGCTAATGTTCCAAATTTTTGATAGATAAAATTTTAACCACTGGGAACAATATATGCCAAAGGACATCCAATCTTGTCCGAAAATGTGCATAAAAACTAAAAAACCTGAAATGCACCATTATGGTCATACCAAAACGTTGAGCTATGTTTACAATTATTTTGGAGAAGTTTTCTGACCACTGAGAAACTCAAATGTCAAATTACAGGCAGTTCGGTCAACAAATGTACAGAAATTACCTAATCTCAGGAGATAACGTGTTGTATGGGTAGTATAAATAAGACTGCGGGGAACCTCAAATGTCAAATTCGATCAGAAAATGCAGATAAACCCTCAAAATATCGAAAATTATATGGGGGCTATACCCAAACACGAAGCTATGTTGACAATTTTTGGTGAATAAGTTTCGTGACAGTAGTGAACATCAAATGTCATACTATGCCAAAACATGGACCTAGGTTGGCCAATTACAATTGCCAAATTACGGATAGTTTAGTCAACAATGTAGTTAAAACCTGTAAAATACCGAAAATCGGGAGGTTCCGTTATAATGGGGTTATGCCTAAAGGTGGACCTATGTTGACAATTTTTGGTGGAAAAGTTTCGTGGCTGCGGGGAATCTCAAACATAAGGTTACGGGTAGTTTACTCAATAAATGTAGCTAAAATACTAAAAAATACCGAAAATCTGGATGTACCGTTATATGTGGGCTATACCTAAACCTGGAACTATGTTGAAAATTTTTAGTGGAGAATTTTCTGAAAGGTCATCTTAAGGGTAGTTCAGTCAAAAATTTAGTTAAACCCTCAAAATATTTAAAATCGGCAGTTACCGTTATATACCGGATATACCTAAAAATGTACCTTTTTTTTGACAATTTTTTGTTAGAAAGTGTTGTGACCCCTACGAACCTAAAATGTCAAATTACAGCTAGTTCGCCTAACATTTACAGCTCAAATCCTTAAAATACCGTGTAACGTGACAAAATGTTCACCTACATAATTCACCTACCATACGAAACCAGCCATCCAATATGCAACATACACTACATCATTAATACGCATGCGCTTCGGAGATAACATGTAATGCATAGGATAAGTACATTCCGGTGTAACTTTACAACGACAGCCATCAGTGCTTACGACTAATAATTCTCATTTACTTCATACTTTAGGTCACTGAAGTATTTCAGAAATGGTTGAGAATGGCGAGCTTACTACTGTTCTCAATCCGCCAACTTACACTTCGGTGCTAAAGCGTTGGGAATACTTTTTGAGGGCTACCCATTAAGTTGTGGTGGCCTTCGGGTCAGCAGTTCCACAGGGCCTTCGGGTCAGCTGTTCCACAGGGCATTCGTACCAGCTGTTCCACAGGGCCTTCGGGTCAGCTGTTCCGTAGTTAGAAACCAGTAGAACATGGTAGAAATTAGACCATGACATTAAACTAATAACCTAACCCATCGTGTTCCCGAACATCAGCAACCGAAGCCATCGTGTCCCCGAGCATCTGCAGCTGAGCACCGATCATATGCAGCTGAACACCGAAAACATCGTCTTCCCGAACATCTGCAGCCGAACACCGAACTCAATGTTTTCCCGATCATCTGCAACCGAACACCGAATTCATCGTTTTCCCGATCATCTGCAGCCGAACACTGAATTCATCGTCTTCCCGATCATCTGCAGCCGAATATCGAATTCATCGCCCTCCCGATCATCTGCAGCCGAACACCGAATTCATCGTCTTCCCGATCATCTGCAGCCGAATATCGAATTCATCGTCCTCCCGATCATCTACAGCCGAACACCGAATACATCGGTTTCCCGATCATCTACAGCCGAACACCGAATACATCGTCATCCCGATCACCTACAGCCGAACACCGAATACACCGTCATCCCGATCATCTACAGCCGCACACCGAATACATCGTATTCCCGAGCATTCAGACCCGAACACAAACAATACCGTTTCCCTCGTAGAAGAAGCCGGTAACTCAACACGAGCTCCTCAGCTGCCAAATCCCAGCGAGTCTGCATAATCCTACGCCAACTATTAATCTAAATATATACCCATTGAATTCATTCTTATCGTATTTAAACACAAGTAGATTGTAAATTAGTATTTATACAATTTTTGTGTAGAATTTTGTTGTTTACAGGGAATCTCAAATTACAAAGAACGGGAAGTTAAGTCAAAAAATGTAGCTAGAACCCTGAAAATATCGAATATCGGGAAATAATATTATATGGGAGCTATACCTAAACATGGGATTATGTTGAAAATTTTTTGTAAATAAGTATTGTGACCCCTAAGAACCTCAAATGTCAATTTACAGATAATTCGGTTACAAAAAAAAATTCCTATATCCAATATCAATATGGACCTATGTTGACAATTTTATGTGGAGAAGTTTCTGACTGAAGGGATTATAAAATATCAAATTACAAGTAGCTCAGTCAAAAAATGCCCACATAGTTCGATTTTTTTCATTCACGAGCAAATGCTCGATCGAATCGAATACCGTAATTAGGTCCCAGTCGAATAGGAGTTCGACCTTTCACCTGACACCAAGATCGTACAATCATCCGCATAGGTTACTATCAGTATGCCATCTGGAGGGGACGGAATACAGGAGAGGGGGAAGTTAAACAATTCCGGAGATATCACTCCACTTTGGGGACCTCCATGTTTCACTCCACGGGGCTTGAACTGCTTGTTTCTGCTCCACACGTATAATTGATTTCGTTACATACTTGGCCGGAGGGTAGTTTGATCGATGTCCCCAAATAGCGTTGAGTGCTTGACAGTATCAAATGCTTTTGATAAGTCGTGCGCCAGCATAACTGGTCTATCACACGAATTGCTATGGTTGTATCCTCGGCTTATATGTGGGGAGATGGCTTGCAGCGCTGTTGTCGTGCTCTGTATAGGCAACTGGATAGCTATTTCTGACTCAGGGGAGGACTAAAGCCTCAAAGGTCTTTGCTACGGGCGAAAAAGCGAAATCGGTCTATGCGATTCACGTTTTCTGGGAACCTTGTCCTTTCACCTTCGCACCCTGCCCATTTTCCAGTTTTGGAAACGACAGGTTTAGAACTTTAGTGATATACTATACTTTCGGCACAACCAGCTGGTTCACGCTATTGCTCATCTGTTAACTTCCAGTGTCAGCCTGGTTCTGGGGTCCCTAGGGTTGGCACGACGATGCTTATAACACTCATTTTCTATCCCCGTCGGCTCTGCTGGGAAGTTTGGTCTCACTTCTGGTATTCGACCGGTCGGCTGCAGCAGTGAGGACGTCTCGGGACGTCCTTTCTACTATACGAACATCAGATGGATTGGTCAGAACCTTGAAGCGATGATTAGTAAACTCTCCGAAAGTAGACAAATTAGCATTCCCATAATTGATGAAAGTGCGGCCTTCAGAGGTGATGAAATCGGGCTGTCGGCTGATGGAGACAATTATGGAGAGGTGGTCTGATCCAAGAGAAACGGCGGGTTGCCATGTAACGTCATGTGTAAGACCAGGTGCCACGATGTTTATGGCGAACTGTGACGCTATCCGCTAATTCTGGTAGGGGCATCCTCATTGACCATGCAAATCGTAGAACTATAAATCTGCTCAGCTAGCACTATTCCTATCCGGTCGTTTTCGAGGACCGACTGCCACAACTCATAATGAGCATTAAAGCCCCCCAAGACAAGACAGTTATGACCTACCAAAAACGGACAAATGTGCGGCTAATAACCTGGAGTAAAGCTACATATTTATCGGCGGAATGTACACGTTTAGCAACTCTACCTCGGCAGTTCCACACTTGACTGCTTCCACCATGCATTCCACGCACGGGTCATTAAAGCTTGGATAGCCCGGCTCAAGCGAGATGGGCCCCCGGCAAAATAAATTGGAGGTAGTGTAATGTAGACTAGTTCTTTCACGGCATGTTTTGATGCAGTTCAAACAGAGTCGTGGAAAAGGCATACCATTCCCTACATTTTAACCGCATTTGGATGCTATCCAACGAATGACATTCATTTGTCATATTTGAATTGCATCCGCATGCAGTTCTAGGGAGTCGTGAAAAAGGCACTCCGTTCGATAGGCAACCTACAAACAATGACAGCATTCTTTCAAAGATAAAAAGGTGTGCATCAATTTTTAAAAATTTGATATAAAATAAAAAATTCAACCAAAAGCTGGGAAAATTTTTACGGTAACTCACGAGAAGAAAATTTCCTAATGAAGTGCTGTTCGAGTACTTGTTGAAATCTCAACTGGTGACGTAAAGACAATGTAACAACGCCTTTAGCAGATGAAGCAAAAACATATCAGCCTAGATTAAATGAAGAGGGGACGAAATAAACTCTGTTGCGATTGAATTTGGTGAAGAAAGTTCATAATTTATGTTACTCGTAATGTAATAAAATTCTTATTATTCTTATTTTCCACAAACAATAAATTACACTGTGCTACAAAACTGGACAAAATTTTTTTGCAGGGGTTTTGATGCACAAATTCGGTATTGTGGGAGTCCATGGAAGACGAAAATACTTTTGGTTTCTTTGGGTCACTTCGTTTTTTATACCCTCCACCATAGGATGGGAGTATATTAAGTTTGTCACTACGTTTGTAACTACTCGAAATAATCATTGTAGACCCCACAAAGTATATATATTCTTGATCAGCGTGTAATTCTACATCGATATAGCCATGTCCGTCCGTCTGTCCGTCTGTGGAAATCACTCTAGCGTCCGAACGGATTGACGTAGGTTGATGAAATTTTGGGAAAATATGTTATATTTACGTAGGACTTTTGGTATTGAAAGCGGGCTATGTAGGTCCACGCTTTCGTATAGCCCCTATACAAAATGACGCGTGACGCGTCGTCGTTTTAAGGAATTTTTAAGATATTTGGCCCATTTTGTTGGGTTATATACGTCCACGTTTTGGTATAGCCCCCACATAAGGTCCCTTATAAAGTACGCGTCATTTTAATATATTTTGAATGTATTAGACCCATTTGACCAAAGAATCGGTTGTAACCTTGTATTTTGTGTTTTCAGAGGCGAAGAAACATTTCTACCATAAAATGTTTATATAGGTCCACGTGTTAATATAGCCCCCATAATACAATATCTCCCGATGTTCGATATTTTGAACGTTTTGGCCTCATTATCACACCGAGATAGTCTTCTTTAGGCGTATAAAACTTTCCCCCAGAAATTTGTAGGTATAGGTCCACGCCAGCATATAGCCCCATAGAACGGTACCTTCAAATTTCGGTATTTTGAAGGTTGTGGCCGCATTAATCCACAGAAATGGCTGAAATTTGTGGTGGAGGGTATAAAAAGTTCGGCCCGACCGAACTTAACGCTTTTCTTACTTGTTGGTTTTTTAACGGAAAATGTAGTGAAAAATGGGGATTCTTGGATTTTGAACTTAAAACGGACATAACTTCTTTTTTCCACCACTGACATTTAAAAGGTGAAAAACATGTCTTTCGAACAGGCCATAATTTTTAAAGATCGGGTAACAAACGGTTAAGGTGTGGTGATTTAAGTGTGACAAAAACGCATTAAAAACAGGAAAATGCTTTTCCTCGTGCTCTAGGCTGCGTAGAAGACACCAAACTGCATAATTCTTTACTTTTATCAAAAAGGAAATTTTGTCAGCTTTACAAAATGGGGAAAACCAATGAAATCGATTGAAAAATAGATGAGTTATTTCATTTTTTGTGTTTTAACTTTTTGGGTTTTCCTTTATAAAAGTTGGTACCTTAGTGCGTATGATTGGAATTTGAATTTGTCTATTTAATAATTAATTACGCACAAGGTACCAATCTTTTATAAAGGAAAAACCAAAAAGTTAAAACACTAAGGAAGGCATAACTCACGCATTTTTCAACCGATTTCATTGATTTTCCCCATCTTGTAAAGCTAACTAAAGTTCCTTCTTGATAAATGCAAATAATTACGTAGTTGGGTGTCTTCTATGCAGCATAGAGCACGAGGAAAAGCATTTTCCTGTTTTTTTTATGAGTTTTTGTCACACTTAAATCACTATAACTTAACCATTTGTTACCAGATTTTTAAAAATTATAGCCCGTGATTTTCACCTTTTAAATAATTAATAAGCTGTAAATATCCGTTGTGGAAAAAAGAAGTTATGTCCGTTTTAAGTTCAAAATCGAAGAATCCCCGTTTTTCACTACATTTTCCGTTAGAAAATCAAAAAACGAAGTGACCCAAAGAAACCAAAGGTAATTTCGTCTTCCATGGACTCCCACAATATTCAATTTATGCATCAGAACCCCTGCAAATTTTCACTGTAGCACAGTGTTATTTTTCTGGGATATCTTGCAATGGCTTTAATTTTTATTGCGTCTTTGAACTGAATAAAAACACATTGCGAAGAGTGCCTTTAAATTCACATCCAAAGCACTGCATAAAACACGTGCTTTGGATGCAAATTTGACAGCATACTATTCTAACCTAAATGGTTATTTAAAATGGGATTCCAAAGAGTTAGTTCAAATACAGTGCTAATGGGGTGGATATTTCGGTAATAGAAAATAAATACAATCCTCACAGGCAGTCATTAAAAACGGTCTGTAACTTTCGCGAATTTGACGCAAATGGCACCATATTATCTTGTCCGATAGGTACAAAAAAAAATAAACATAAAATTTACGAGTTTATAAAGAAAAACCAAAAATTGCAATAGTGTCAAAAGTTCCTAATATGCTCCGAAATGGCGCGATTTGAGAACAAATTGGTCCAGAACGGTTTGATAATGATTTTAAATTAGATTACAAAAAAATAAAAATTTTAATGAAAAGCAAATATGTTGTTATAACAGATAAAATTGAAAAATGCATTACCGAACTTCAATGCATTTGGTGCGGAAACTTTTATCGCGATAGAGAAAGAAATTACACATTATTTCATAATAGTTTTTCATGCTCTACACGGCTATGTGGTGGTATTTTCGATATTTGCAAAAAAGTGCAAAAAGTTATATCCCTATTGTACATATTATTTAACTGCATCTTTGGAGGCAAACTTTTTGCTGGGTGTGTATTGCACCCATAATAATAAATCGACACATCTCAACTCAACACTTTCTCTGCCACACCTCGCTAACAATAAATATCAGATATTAGCTTTAGCTAAATTGATATTTTGTTTAAATATGCATAGAGTCGTTTAGCTATTACAGGTTTTTATACTTTTTATGAAGTTTATTTGTTTGCTTTTGCTTTGTTTATTTACCCAACAAACTGGCTGACATTCCCATGCAACTTTTTTTTTCTTTTATAATTTATTTATTAGAATAAAACAATAATTTTTAGTGCGTTAACAACTGTGACAGCTACAAAAATGTAATAAATTGAATTGTGCTGCCGCTGTTGCTTTTTTTGCCGTTTCGATTTTTTAACGAGGGGAATATATATGTGAAAGTTTGTTTGTTTTGTTTTTAATTATTGCCAAATAATATGAGTGTCCTCAGGTGAGGCCAAGGGTAGCAAAAAGGTATAGAAATTAAATTGAAAAATAATTGATGATAAGTTAAGAAATATTTTAAAAGTAAATATGTAGATGAGAAATTGAATATTGTTGAGGAATTTAATACTGCCGCATTGGACCAAGGTTTGAAATATTTTTGGATAATTTTTCAAATATACTACGGCCCACACTCTGGTTTTAATCACATTATAATTGTATGCCGCCTAGGTACGTCACGTATCTAGCCGGTCCCAAGACCGAATAAAGGAAGAGGAAAGTCGATCAAACCCAAACGAAGTAAGAGGTTTACGAAAATTTTTCCTCTGAAAGATCGACTTCGTCCATGGTCCCTCGCCATGATAACCCAGTCGGGTAAAAAAACACTTTATCTATCAAACGCCAACAAATGAAACTAGAACATCCCCCATAACGACGTCTTTTGTTTTTAAAGGGATTTTATGCTTTGATCTTCATACCTTCGCACAATTTGAAAAAAAAAAACGGGTAAGAGAGGGCTATCGTCCGATATTAGGTCCATTTTTGTAGTTGACTGTATGCTTTTAACAACTGTTCATATACTGTTTGTATGTTCCAGAAAATTGTTTATTGTATCTATGGAGCAGAAACCGAAAAAAGAGGATAAAAGTCGCATTTGTTTTACTATTTTGGCCATTAAGAAACGTTTCTTCATAGTTTGTATGTCTACAGATTAACACGAGTATCGCTTGAACTTGAATCTAAAGTACACACACCTTCGATTTAAAATTAATTAAGAGGTGGATGATGCCATAAACTGTATGAGGAAATGAGCATTTTTGAAACGAAACTTCCACCACCGAAAATACACGAACGGAACGGCAAAAATACCAAAATCGGGTGGTACCTTTCCAATTGAGGCTATATCAAAAAGTGGACCTGTACCGAAAATTCTCTGTTGGAATATTTTAAACACCCAACGAAAACAATATACCAAATTTCAGTTATTTCAGTTGGATAATGCGGCTAATATCTTCAAAATTACCAAAATCGGGTGCTACCTTCCTATGGGGTCTATATCAAAAAGTGGATCTGTACCCACAATTCTCTGTCGGAATAAGTATTTTATACCCCCAACGAACAGTAAATACTAAATGTCAGCCATATCAGTTGGATAATACGGCTAAAATCATCAAAATTACATAAATCGGGAGGTACCGCCCTATGGGAGTTATATTAAAAAATATATAAGTAATACAAATCGGCCAAATATATCAATAAATTAAGTAAAATTTTCAATCAAAAGCTATTCTAATCATAATTATGGATAAACATGCAATAAAACATCGACTTTTATTTTCTGCACGCTAGATCTGCATTTTTCCCACTGTGCGGCGTGACAGTGACTGACCCAAAGAGGTGCGCGTGTTATTTTAACCGGCAGTTCATAGAGCACCCCTAGAGTGATAGGGCGAAAAGAAGTGTGTGTGAAGTGTGAGGAGGCACCACAACAATTTATGTTGTAGATGCCATCAGGCCGATCTCGCTCCTGTCGCCTGTAGCACTACTGCTTCACGCGATGAGAAGGTGTTTTCAGGTACCCAACATGAAGATGGATTTCGGAAAATGCATAGTACTACAACATCATTGGACGCCATAATCCAAAACATATCAGTAGAGGAATGAACCATAAAAGGATACCGTCAACCATGCCAAGCTGTTCGAAGATATATAGAAGACTAATCTCCAGCCATGTTTGAAACGCTGAGTAATCTACTATATCTGCGGACGCCAGTCGTTTGTGGAATTCAGAAACAAGAAGTCCAAAACCCGTAGAACTGTTTAACCTCTACCTTTCTGAAACTCCGCACCCTCCTGACGGCTAAGAGATCGTGATGTATGTCGATGATTGAACGATCTTGGCGTCGCACACTGGTCGAAACCACCGATCTAGCGGCGCGAAAGTCAAAAAATCGAACTATAAAATTGCGAAATATTTTCCATTGTATCGATTACAGACACTTTGCAGACAAAGATTTTGTTTTTTTCATGTTTGTTGTTGTAAATATTCACTCAGTTATTCACTGTCAAATACAAGAGTTTTTTGCTGCATCAGATTTTAAAAAACTGTTGCAATAAAATTAACTTGATTTTTGTTTAAATGTTATATAAATTCGTAATGAAACTGGACAAGATTTATTTTTTATTAATAGCAGAGGGTGTGATTTAAATTATAAAAATTAGTTTGGGGTCTGGAGGTACTTAGTTATATAGCAAAAAATTTTCAAAAAATTCAATTTTTTAGTGTTTTTATGGTTGTACGCGCTTGTTCCATAGAGAGCATCTTGTAAACTTAGCCGAACTTAGGTTCGATTATTTTTTGGGGAATGAAATTGGACTCTCTGGATACGGAATAACCACATTAGGGCTGCAAATATTTGCAAATCTTTTGATGACTGCACTTTTAAAATAAGGGATTTTGCATGAAATTCATACAAATTTAGCTGTGCATGTGTATGGGACCTAAATAAAAATATGGACCTATCTTGAGAAATGTTTGCAAGGAGGAGTTCTACCCCCGGAGACACTATAATACCATATTATAGCTAAATATGTTATTAAATATGGGATAACAAGTAAAAGTTCAACGAATCGGAGGTACCATAAAAGGGGCTACATCGAAACATAAATCCGTGTTGAAAATGTTTTGTAAGAAGATTTTATAAGCACTGAGAACACGGAATGCAAAATTACAGCCAAGTTGGTTTAAAAATGTGGTCACGATATTCAAAATACCTTAAATTGGGAGGTACGGTTACGTGGGGGCTATATCAAAACGTGCACCTATGTCCATAATTTTTGGTGAAATATTTTGTGACTACTAGGAACCCTAAGTACCAAATTACAGTTAATTTTCTACGAAATTGTGGCTTAAATCCTCAAAATACCGAAAATCTTAAGGTACCGTTATATGGGGGCTATACCAAAACATCAGCCGATATTGTTCATATTTGGAACATTATTACCCACAGGTACAAGCTGAGTTTGTGCCAAATTTCAGTGACGTATCTCAATTCGTTTGCAAGTTATTAATTTCGCGCCGCTAGATCAGTGCTTTCGACCACCGTGCGTCGGGTCCTATCGTCGATGACATACATACATATGTATGTGATAGGTTAAATGTCTACATAGCTGACCTAGTGCAGTTCTTCCATATGAGGAATATGAAAAAATCCGCCGCTTAATCTACTGCCACACTGTTCACCACATGGACCCTAAAATACTGGGTGTAACGTTCGAGAGCATGTTTAAGCCGTCCGCGCAAGACAGAGCTATTTACGATAAGATCAGAAGTAGGAACAAGAGGAGCTGACAAAGAAACCTTGTTGAGCACCTACAATGAATGCAATAGGCCGGTCTGCGGTCTGACAAAGAAACCTTGTTGAGCACCTACAATGCAATAGGCCGGTCTGCGGTAAGCTATGCGGCGCAGGCGTTGTCTGCAAAGGTTAGCACTACGCAGTGGAAGATTCAAACCTGCCAGAATGCGGACCTGAGGACTGTCACGGGGTGCCTTCTTATGACACCAGGGAGAGGGGAAGAAAATTTTAACGGCGCGTCAACACAACAAGATGTTGTCGATGCAGTTCCTGCTTGGGTGCTATTGCAGTGAGCATCCCTGCCACGATTGAATGAATAGGCTTCCACATGATCTAAAGAGAGAGCTCAAAAGGTATAAAAGAGAACATCTAGACCAACGAGCCTATCAGGCAGGCTTGACTGATATTCACACTGACTGACTAATATTCACACGTACCATCGCAGCAGAAGAACGCCAGCTGCCAAGGCAAACACGAGTGGTTTTAGCCCAGTTAAGATTCAGACGATGCAGCCGAATCAATTCGTATTCGGCCCGAATTGACGTCACGATACCCAACACATGCCCAGTATGTGGATTTTTTTGTTTAAATAAAAAAATAATATTTTAGGTGTTATGTCCGTATTGAAGAGGAACTTTTTTTGCGTTGTGTCCGATTGTGTTGGGGATTTATGACCGGGTTGAAGCAGCCATAATGCACAATCTAATTTTGGGCCTTATGTCCGGGGTATGGGCATTGAGTCAAGTCGCCAGTATTTGAGTTATAATCATGCAAAATTTCAAAATATAGCTCCCACCGCTTTGACTGGACATTAATGATATAGATTAGAGATGCCTCTTGTTGAAGTAAAGGTATAGTGGGAATTATGGTCACATGTTCTAGTCAACTGCTTCTCTAAATTGTTTCCTTCTAAACTTATATTAATCATTATCATTTTTAATGTTAGAAATATTCCCATTATAAAGTTATACGTACATACATATTTCAACATCTGCATGTATTTATATACTTATCAAGGTAAAGACTAAATGGAACTTTCCAGAAAAAGCCAAATGAGAGGATATATAATTATACAAACAAAGGTTTAATTTTAAGTTTTGAGTTAATTTCCATTTGTTCCAAATTTTCGGTACAACAACAACTTCATATCAATTCATTTGGGTATTGTAAATTTTGGCCACAACCTCCTTTGTGGTAAGTATAGAAATTATGTTATTTATGTCGTATATGACAATATATCTTGTACCTTAATGCACAAACGAACAAAGTAATGTATATTAGAATGCCTCACGCATCAAAATTCAAAATATTTGCATAAATTAAGTTAAGAGTCTTGGCCTCAATTTGGTTAGGTGGTTAACATATCTTTTTGGATTTGAAAACAGATCGAGTCTGCTAATTAAAACGCACTTATTAGCTAAATTATTCATAATCAATGAAGCATCCCAATATTATATGTGTCCTTCGGTCTTAGATTTGCACATACTGGCTCTACCTCTCATTGTATTAACAACAAAACCTACATAAATATTTGTTTTTGAACAATCATAAATCATATTGCATAGCAGAAAACTTGAGCAATTTTAGATTAGGACAAATCTAAATCTGCCATTCATTAATTAGAACTCAATTTACATACAAACTATGTATGTGTGTTACTTGTGTAGTTACCTACACAACGTATGTGTCTCAAAGGAATGAAAATGTAAAGGACAAAATATTTGAAAAATCCTTCTTTGGAGACAAATACCTGAAATAACTAAAATTCCATTGTAATTTTATAAAATTGTACATTTGTTGTATGGACGGATGGATGAATGACAGAGATATTAAAGTATTGAAATTAATCCCTACAAAGAAACTTAAAAGAGCAAGAAGAGATGTGTTGCAATGATAAGAAAATTTGTTGTGGTCGATAATGAAATTTTATTTTTTAATCAACATTTGGTTTTAAAAGGAAAAATTGTTCTTGGAAATTTCTGTTGCTACTTTATGGACAACAATATTAAATTAAAATATCTATTCTTTGTGTGTTATATATTGGATAATTGTATTCTGTACAGGGTGTTACAGAAAACATGCATTTATAAATGAACAAGTAGGAAAAGATTATAATCGGAAGAGCGATCAGCTGATGCCTTACCTCCCTATTGTTGTTTCATGAACTTTCGCAGATATTAACTTTGGTGGGGAACTTTTGTAGCCCCAAAAAATAACACAAAATTTCAGCCATTTTGATAGGATAATGTAGCTAAAACCTTTAAAATACCGAAAAATCGGGAAGCACAGTTCTTTGGGGGCTTTATCAAAACGTGGACCTATATAAATAACATAGTACAACAAAATTGATTTTTTTAAATAACAAGAAACCCCGAACAGATTATGTAAGTGGACCAAAAAAAGAAGACACATGTGTCGGCGTTTTGAAAGTTTACATCGGCAAGTAACCTAAATAGGAGTGGCAAGTTCCGCCCATTTTTATAGGTTTTGAAATATTGGACATCAAATTCATTGGAATTCTTGCATTTTAGGTATAAAGAGTCTTTGGCAATACCACTGACAACAATGCGGGGTATCTTTTTATGAATAAAATTAAACCTCATGCGAGTCACAAAAGGGGTCTTTTTGGTCCCTTTTTTCAAAAACGTTAAAAAACTCCTTTAAACCAGATAAAAAAACACGTTTAAACGCCACAAAAAAATAATTGCAAAAATTGACGTAAAACTTTGGTTTTTCGAATATTTTTGTAGGTTTTTTTTTTGCATTTTGTTATAGCATTGTCTGTTATATATCATTTCAGTCTTATAAAGCTTCACTTGACCTATGCATTTCCACGCAATTGGTCTAAAACCCAAGCTAATCCAAAAAGTTGACTTTTATGTAATTTTCGACAAAATTTAAAAATTTAGATATGCGATAAAAATGTAATCATACACTAGCGGTCATCTGAATAGGTTTGAATTTTTTTCTTTTTATATGTTAAGTTATCCTCTGATGGGTTCGTATTACAGATCCATACTATTTAGTTTTTGAGAGTCCTATCCTATGCCAACATTCCCAAGAAAAAACTTGACGGTGTTGCCATATTTTCGGAAAATATCCCAATTATAATAAAAAATGTACAAAAAAGTGTCCAATTTTTGCGATCATCAGAATAGGTTTGAATCAAATAAAATTGAAAAATTGTACTACCCATGCAAATATTGCGCAATTTTTTGGTTTAGTTTAGTAAAAAGGGACATTCTGATAAATCCTACAACAAATTTGACCCGCTTTATTAGAAACGTGGGTTCAATTCTCAACATGAAAAAGTTACCAAGAACTTTCAGATAAAATCAAGAAATATTCAAGCAAAAACGTTTTATAATCTCGCTTTAAATGACTTTTTGATTTCGTAAGATCTCTTCTGAGCTTCGAAAATTGTCTGAAAGCAAATACCAAGTGTAGCCATATAACTAGGATCGATAAATTAGAAAGGTCATTGAAAATAGTTGGTATTTTAAGTTCAAGTTTCATTTTTTAACTATCCTTGCAGTACAAATTTAAGTATTGTCATGGTCACAAATCCACCATAGTGGACCACATGTATCATTAATGTTCGAAAATTGGTCTGGAAGAATGTTTCTTCGACGACAATAAAGTAGAAAATTGTAATTCAAATTTAACTCAACGGGGCATGATATCGCCGACTTTTATAGTGCTGTATAACTTCAGTAGTCCATTCTTTTGTACTTATTCGTGTTTGTTTTATGACTTGTGAACAGAAAAAAACTTTTTGACCTGACTATATAGGTATTACAGCACTATAAAAGTCGGCGATATCATGCCCCGTTGAGTTAAATTTGAATTACAATTTTCTACTTCTTTGTCGTCGAAGAAACATTCTTCCAGACCAATTTTCGAACATTAATGATACATGTGGTCCACTATGGTGGATTTGTGACCATGACAATACTTAAATTTGTACTGCAAGGATAGTTAAAAAATGAAACTTGAACTAAAATACCAACTATTTTCAATGACCTTTCTAATTTATCGATCCTAGTTATATGGCTACACTTGGTATTTGCTTTCAGACAATTTTCGAAGCTCAGAAGAGATCTTACGAAATCAAAAAGTCATTTAAAGCGAGATTATAAAACGTTTTTGCTTGAATATTTCTTGATTTTATCTGAAAGTTCTTGGTAACTTTTTCATGTTGAGAATTGAACCCACGTTTCTAATAAAGCGGGTCAAATTTGTTGTAGGATTTATCAGAATGTCCCTTTTTACTAAACTAAACCAAAAAATTGCGCAATATTTGCATGGGTAGTACAATTTTTCAATTTTATTTGATTCAAACCTATTCTGATGATCGCAAAAATTGGACACTTTTTTGTACATTTTTTATTATAATTGGGATATTTTCCGAAAATATGGCAACACCGTCAAGTTTTTTCGTGGGAATGTTGGCATAGGATAGGACTCTCAAAAACTAAATAGTATGGATCTGTAATACGAACCCATCAGAGGATAACTTAACATATAAAAAGAAAAAAATTCAAACCTATTCAGATGACCGCTAGTGTAAATGTTAGAATCATATAAAGTCAGGGATTTGTTAGGAATATAGTAAGAATAAAGACCAAGGGATTGGCATAAAAGGATACATCTTTATTACCCTCGAAAATTTTTGGCACTTTTAAAAGAAAGAAGTAAAAAAGCGTTAAGTTCGGCCGGGCCGAACTTTTCATACCCTCCACCATAAAATATTCTGAACTAAAATGGAATAATTAGTTTTCATTCCTGTCCCCAACTTTTAGTG